>NC_091472.1:11789693-12027998 GCF_036971445.1 Narcine bancroftii
TAAGACGCACAATGCTAATTAGTTAGTGAATTAGTGCTTCTGGGTAAGACGCACAATGCTAATTAGTTAGTGAATTAGTGCTTCTGGGTAAGACGCGCAATGCTAATTAGTTAGTGAATTAGTGCTTCTGGGTAAGACTCACAATGCTAATTAGTTAGTGAATTAGTGCTTCTGGGTAAGACGCGCAATACTAATTAGTTAGTGAATTAGTGCTTCTGGGTAAGACGCGCAATGCTAATTAGTTAGTGAATTAGTGCTTCTGGGTAAGACACACAATGCTAATTAGTTAGAGAATTAGTGCTTCTGGGTAAGACGCACAATGCTAATTAGTTAGAGAATTAGTGCTTCTGGGTAAGACACACAATGCTAATTAGTTAGAGAATTAGTGCTTCTGGGTAAGACGCGCAATGCTAATTAGTTAGTGAATTAGTGCTTCTGGGTAAGACGCACAATGCTAATTAGTTAGTGAATTAGTGCTTCTGGGTAAGACGCGCAATGCTAATTAGTTAGTGAATTAGTGCTTCTGGGTAAGACACACAATGCTAATTAGTTAGTGAATTAGTGCTTCTGGGTAAGACACACAATGCTAATTAGTTAGTGAATTAGTGCTTCTGGGTAAGACACACAATGCTAATTAGTTAGTGAATTAGTGCTTCTGGGTAAGACACACAATGCTAATTAGTTAGTGAATTAGTGCTTCTGGGTAAGACACACAATGCTAATTAGTTAGAGAATTAGTGCTTCTGGGTAAGACACACAATGCTAATTAGTTAGAGAATTAGTGCTTCTGGGTAAGACGCGCAATGCTAATTAGTTAGTGAATTAGTGCTTCTGGGTAAGACGCACAATGCTAATTAGTTAGTGAATTAGTGCTTCTGGGTAAGACGCGCAATGCTAATTAGTTAGTGAATTAGTGCTTCTGGGTAAGACACACAATGCTAATTAGTTAGTGAATTAGTGCTTCTGGGTAAGACACACAATGCTAATTAGTTAGTGAATTAGTGCTTCTGGGTAAGACACACAATGCTAATTAGTTAGTGAATTAGTGCTTCTGGGTAAGACACACAATGCTAATTAGTTAGTGAATTAGTGCTTCTGGGTAAGACACACAATGCTAATTAGTTAGAGAATTAGTGCTTCTGGGTAAGACACACAATGCTAATTAGTTAGAGAATTAGTGCTTCTGGGTAAGACGCGCAATGCTAATTAGTTAGTGAATTAGTGCTTCTGGGTAAGACACACAATGCTAATTAGTTAGTGAATTAGTGCTTCTGGGTAAGACGCGCAATGCTAATTAGTTAGTGAATTAGTGCTTCTGGGTAAGACACACAATGCTAATTAGTTAGAGAATTAGTGCTTCTGGGTAAGACACACAATGCTAATTAGTTAGTGAATTAGTGCTTCTGGGTAAGACACACAATGCTAATTAGTTAGTGAATTAGTGCTTCTGGGTAAGACGCACAATGCTAATTAGTTAGAGAATTAGTGCTTCTGGGTAAGACGCGCAATGCTAATTAGTTAGTGAATTAGTGCTTCTGGGTAAGACGCGCAATGCTAATTAGTTAGTGAATTAGTGCTTCTGGGTAAGACACACAATGCTAATTAGTTAGAGAATTAGTGCTTCTGGGTAAGACACACAATGCTAATTAGTTAGTGAATTAGTGCTTCTGGGTAAGACGCGCAATGCTAATTAGTTAGTGAATTAGTGCTTCTGGGTAAGACACACAATGCTAATTAGTTAGAGAATTAGTGCTTCTGGGTAAGACGCGCAATGCTAATTAGTTAGTGAATTAGTGCTTCTGGGTAAGACGCACAATGCTAATTAGTTAGTGAATTAGTGCTTCTGGGTAAGACGCGCAATGCTAATTAGTTAGTGAATTAGTGCTTCTGGGTAAGACGCACAATACTAATTAGTTAGTGAATTAGTGCTTCTGGGTAAGACGCGCAATGCTAATTAGTTAGTGAATTAGTGCTTCTGGGTAAGACACACAATGCTAATTAGTTAGAGAATTAGTGCTTCTGGGTAAGACGCGCAATGCTAATTAGTTAGTGAATTAGTGCTTCTGGGTAAGACGCACAATACTAATTAGTTAGAGAATTAGTGCTTCTGGGTAAGACGCACAATGCTAATTAGTTAGAGAATTAGTGCTTCTGGGTAAGACGCGCAATACTAATTAGTTAGAGAATTAGTGCTTCTGGGTAAGACGCGCAATGCTAATTAGTTAGTGAATTAGTGCTTCTGGGTAAGACGCGCAATACTAATTAGTTAGAGAATTAGTGCTTCTGGGTAAGACGCACAATACTAATTAGTTAGTGAATTAGTGCTTCTGGGTAAGACGCGCAATGCTAATTAGTTAGTGAATTAGTGCTTCTGGGTAAGACGCGCAATACTAATTAGTTAGAGAATTAGTGCTTCTGGGTAAGACGCGCAATACTAATTAGTTAGAGAATTAGTGCTTCTGGGTAAGACGCACAATGCTAATTAGTTAGTGAATTAGTGCTTCTGGGTAAGACGCGCAATACTAATTAGTTAGAGAATTAGTGCTTCTGGGTAAGACGCGCAATACTAATTAGTTAGAGAATTAGTGCTTCTGGGTAAGACGCGCAATACTAATTAGTTAGAGAATTAGTGCTTCTGGGTAAGACGCGCAATACTAATTAGTTAGAGAATTAGTGCTTCTGGGTAAGACGCGCAATGCTAATTAGTTAGTGAATTAGTGCTTCTGGGTAAGACGCGCAATGCTAATTAGTTAGTGAATTAGTGCTTCTGGGTAAGACACACAATGCTAATTAGTTAGTGAATTAGTGCTTCTGGGTAAGACGCGCAATGCTAATTAGTTAGAGAATTAGTGCTTCTGGGTAAGACGCGCAATGCTAATTAGTTAGTGAATTAGTGCTTCTGGGTAAGACGCGCAATGCTAATTAGTTAGTGAATTAGTGCTTCTGGGTAAGACACACAATGCTAATTAGTTAGTGAATTAGTGCTTCTGGGTAAGACGCGCAATGCTAATTAGTTAGAGAATTAGTGCTTCTGGGTAAGACGCACAATGCTAATTAGTTAGTGAATTAGTGCTTCTGGGTAAGACACACAATGCTAATTAGTTAGTGAATTAGTGCTTCTGGGTAAGACACACAATGCTAATTAGTTAGTGAATTAGTGCTTCTGGGTAAGACGCGCAATACTAATTAGTTAGAGAATTAGTGCTTCTGGGTAAGACGCGCAATACTAATTAGTTAGAGAATTAGTGCTTCTGGGTAAGACGCGCAATACTAATTAGTTAGAGAATTAGTGCTTCTGGGTAAGACGCGCAATACTAATTAGTTAGAGAATTAGTGCTTCTGGGTAAGACGCACAATGCTAATTAGTTAGTGAATTAGTGCTTCTGGGTAAGACACACAATGCTAATTAGTTAGTGAATTAGTGCTTCTGGGTAAGACGCGCAATGCTAATTAGTTAGTGAATTAGTGCTTCTGGGTAAGACGCACAATGCTAATTAGTTAGAGAATTAGTGCTTCTGGGTAAGACGCACAATGCTAATTAGTTAGTGAATTAGTGCTTCTGGGTAAGACGCACAATGCTAATTAGTTAGAGAATTAGTGCTTCTGGGTAAGACGCGCAATACTAATTAGTTAGAGAATTAGTGCTTCTGGGTAAGACGCGCAATACTAATTAGTTAGAGAATTAGTGCTTCTGGGTAAGACGCGCAATACTAATTAGTTAGAGAATTAGTGCTTCTGGGTAAGACGCGCAATACTAATTAGTTAGAGAATTAGTGCTTCTGGGTAAGACGCGCAATACTAATTAGTTAGAGAATTAGTGCTTCTGGGTAAGACGCGCAATGCTAATTAGTTAGTGAATTAGTGCTTCTGGGTAAGACGCACAATGCTAATTAGTTAGTGAATTAGTGCTTCTGGGTAAGACGCGCAATACTAATTAGTTAGAGAATTAGTGCTTCTGGGTAAGACGCGCAATACTAATTAGTTAGAGAATTAGTGCTTCTGGGTAAGACGCGCAATACTAATTAGTTAGAGAATTAGTGCTTCTGGGTAAGACGCGCAATACTAATTAGTTAGTGAATTAGTGCTTCTGGGTAAGACGCACAATGCTAATTAGTTAGAGAATTAGTGCTTCTGGGTAAGACGCGCAATACTAATTAGTTAGAGAATTAGTGCTTCTGGGTAAGACGCGCAATACTAATTAGTTAGAGAATTAGTGCTTCTGGGTAAGACGCGCAATACTAATTAGTTAGAGAATTAGTGCTTCTGGGTAAGACGCACAATGCTAATTAGTTAGTGAATTAGTGCTTCTGGGTAAGACGCACAATGCTAATTAGTTAGTGAATTAGTGCTTCTGGGTAAGACGCACAATGCTAATTAGTTAGAGAATTAGTGCTTCTGGGTAAGACGCACAATACTAATTAGTTAGAGAATTAGTGCTTCTGGGTAAGACACACAATGCTAATTAGTTAGAGAATTAGTGCTTCTGGGTAAGACGCACAATGCTAATTAGTTAGAGAATTAGTGCTTCTGGGTAAGACGCACAATACTAATTAGTTAGAGAATTAGTGCTTCTGGGTAAGACACACAATGCTAATTAGTTAGAGAATTAGTGCTTCTGGGTAAGACGCACAATACTAATTAGTTAGAGAATTAGTGCTTCTGGGTAAGACGCACAATACTAATTAGTTAGAGAATTAGTGCTTCTGGGTAAGACGCACAATACTAATTAGTTAGTGAATTAGTGCTTCTGGGTAAGACACACAATGCTAATTAGTTAGAGAATTAGTGCTTCTGGGTAAGACGCACAATACTAATTAGTTAGAGAATTAGTGCTTCTGGGTAAGACACACAATGCTAATTAGTTAGAGAATTAGTGCTTCTGGGTAAGACGCACAATACTAATTAGTTAGAGAATTAGTGCTTCTGGGTAAGACACACAATGCTAATTAGTTAGTGAATTAGTGCTTCTGGGTAAGACGCGCAATGCTAATTAGTTAGAGAATTAGTGCTTCTGGGTAAGACGCGCAATGCTAATTAGTTAGTGAATTAGTGCTTCTGGGTAAGACGCGCAATGCTAATTAGTTAGAGAATTAGTGCTTCTGGGTAAGACACACAATGCTAATTAGTTAGAGAATTAGTGCTTCTGGGTAAGACGCACAATACTAATTAGTTAGAGAATTAGTGCTTCTGGGTAAGACGCACAATGCTAATTAGTTAGTGAATTAGTGCTTCTGGGTAAGACACACAATGCTAATTAGTTAGAGAATTAGTGCTTCTGGGTAAGACGCACAATACTAATTAGTTAGAGAATTAGTGCTTCTGGGTAAGACACGCAATGCTAATTAGTTAGTGAATTAGTGCTTCTGGGTAAGACACACAATGCTAATTAGTTAGTGAATTAGTGCTTCTGGGTAAGACGCACAATGCTAATTAGTTAGTGAATTAGTGCTTCTGGGTAAGACACACAATGCTAATTAGTTAGTGAATTAGTGCTTCTGGGTAAGACACACAATGCTAATTAGTTAGTGAATTAGTGCTTCTGGGTAAGACGCACAATGCTAATTAGTTAGTGAATTAGTGCTTCTGGGTAAGACGCGCAATGCTAATTAGTTAGTGAATTAGTGCTTCTGGGTAAGACGCGCAATGCTAATTAGTTAGTGAATTAGTGCTTCTGGGTAAGACGCGCAATGCTAATTAGTTAGTGAATTAGTGCTTCTGGGTAAGACGCACAATGCTAATTAGTTAGTGAATTAGTGCTTCTGGGTAAGACGCGCAATGCTAATTAGTTAGTGAATTAGTGCTTCTGGGTAAGACGCACAATACTAATTAGTTAGTGAATTAGTGCTTCTGGGTAAGACGCGCAATGCTAATTAGTTAGTGAATTAGTGCTTCTGGGTAAGACACACAATACTGATTAGTTAGAGAATTAGTGCTTCTGGGTAAGACGCACAATGCTAATTAGTTAGAGAATTAGTGCTTCTGGGTAAGACGCACAATACTAATTAGTTAGAGAATTAGTGCTTCTGGGTAAGACACACAATGCTAATTAGTTAGAGAATTAGTGCTTCTGGGTAAGACGCACAATACTAATTAGTTAGAGAATTAGTGCTTCTGGGTAAGACGCACAATGCTAATTAGTTAGTGAATTAGTGCTTCTGGGTAAGACACACAATGCTAATTAGTTAGAGAATTAGTGCTTCTGGGTAAGACGCACAATACTAATTAGTTAGAGAATTAGTGCTTCTGGGTAAGACGCGCAATGCTAATTAGTTAGTGAATTAGTGCTTCTGGGTAAGACGCGCAATGCTAATTAGTTAGTGAATTAGTGCTTCTGGGTAAGACACACAATGCTAATTAGTTAGTGAATTAGTGCTTCTGGGTAAGACGCGCAATGCTAATTAGTTAGTGAATTAGTGCTTCTGGGTAAGACACACAATGCTAATTAGTTAGTGAATTAGTGCTTCTGGGTAAGACACACAATGCTAATTAGTTAGTGAATTAGTGCTTCTGGGTAAGACGCGCAATGCTAATTAGTTAGTGAATTAGTGCTTCTGGGTAAGACACACAATGCTAATTAGTTAGTGAATTAGTGCTTCTGGGTAAGACACACAATGCTAATTAGTTAGTGAATTAGTGCTTCTGGGTAAGACGCACAATGCTAATTAGTTAGTGAATTAGTGCTTCTGGGTAAGACGCGCAATGCTAATTAGTTAGTGAATTAGTGCTTCTGGGTAAGACGCGCAATGCTAATTAGTTAGTGAATTAGTGCTTCTGGGTAAGACGCGCAATGCTAATTAGTTAGTGAATTAGTGCTTCTGGGTAAGACGCACAATGCTAATTAGTTAGTGAATTAGTGCTTCTGGGTAAGACGCGCAATGCTAATTAGTTAGTGAATTAGTGCTTCTGGGTAAGACGCACAATACTAATTAGTTAGTGAATTAGTGCTTCTGGGTAAGACGCGCAATGCTAATTAGTTAGTGAATTAGTGCTTCTGGGTAAGACGCGCAATGCTAATTAGTTAGTGAATTAGTGCTTCTGGGTAAGACGCGCAATGCTAATTAGTTAGTGAATTAGTGCTTCTGGGTAAGACACACAATACTAATTAGTTAGTGAATTAGTGCTTCTGGGTAAGACACACAATGCTAATTAGTTAGTGAATTAGTGCTTCTGGGTAAGACGCGCAATGCTAATTAGTTAGTGAATTAGTGCTTCTGGGTAAGACACGCAATGCTAATTAGTTAGTGAATTAGTGCTTCTGGGTAAGACACACAATGCTAATTAGTTAGTGAATTAGTGCTTCTGGGTAAGACGCGCAATGCTAATTAGTTAGTGAATTAGTGCTTCTGGGTAAGACTCACAATGCTAATTAGTTAGTGAATTAGTGCTTCTGGGTAAGACGCGCAATGCTAATTAGTTAGTGAATTAGTGCTTCTGGGTAAGACACACAATGCTAATTAGTTAGTGAATTAGTGCTTCTGGGTAAGACGCGCAATGCTAATTAGTTAGTGAATTAGTGCTTCTGGGTAAGACTCACAATGCTAATTAGTTAGTGAATTAGTGCTTCTGGGTAAGACGCGCAATGCTAATTAGTTAGTGAATTAGTGCTTCTGGGTAAGACACACAATGCTAATTAGTTAGTGAATTAGTGCTTCTGGGTAAGACGCGCAATGCTAATTAGTTAGAGAATTAGTGCTTCTGGGTAAGACGCGCAATGCTAATTAGTTAGAGAATTAGTGCTTCTGGGTAAGACGCGCAATGCTAATTAGTTAGAGAATTAGTGCTTCTGGGTAAGACGCACAATACTAATTAGTTAGAGAATTAGTGCTTCTGGGTAAGACGCGCAATGCTAATTAGTTAGAGAATTAGTGCTTCTGGGTAAGACGCGCAATGCTAATTAGTTAGAGAATTAGTGCTTCTGGGTAAGACGCGCAATGCTAATTAGTTAGTGAATTAGTGCTTCTGGGTAAGACGCACAATGCTAATTAGTTAGTGAATTAGTGCTTCTGGGTAAGACGCACAATGCTAATTAGTTAGTGAATTAGTGCTTCTGGGTAAGACGCGCAATGCTAATTAGTTAGTGAATTAGTGCTTCTGGGTAAGACGCGCAATGCTAATTAGTTAGTGAATTAGTGCTTCTGGGTAAGACGCGCAATGCTAATTAGTTAGTGAATTAGTGCTTCTGGGTAAGACACACAATGCTAATTAGTTAGTGAATTAGTGCTTCTGGGTAAGACGCGCAATGCTAATTAGTTAGTGAATTAGTGCTTCTGGGTAAGACACACAATGCTAATTAGTTAGTGAATTAGTGCTTCTGGGTAAGACGCGCAATGCTAATTAGTTAGTGAATTAGTGCTTCTGGGTAAGACGCACAATGCTAATTAGTTAGTGAATTAGTGCTTCTGGGTAAGACGCACAATGCTAATTAGTTAGTGAATTAGTGCTTCTGGGTAAGACGCGCAATGCTAATTAGTTAGTGAATTAGTGCTTCTGGGTAAGACGCGCAATGCTAATTAGTTAGTGAATTAGTGCTTCTGGGTAAGACGCGCAATGCTAATTAGTTAGTGAATTAGTGCTTCTGGGTAAGACACACAATGCTAATTAGTTAGTGAATTAGTGCTTCTGGGTAAGACGCGCAATGCTAATTAGTTAGTGAATTAGTGCTTCTGGGTAAGACACACAATGCTAATTAGTTAGTGAATTAGTGCTTCTGGGTAAGACACACAATGCTAATTAGTTAGTGAATTAGTGCTTCTGGGTAAGACGCGCAATGCTAATTAGTTAGTGAATTAGTGCTTCTGGGTAAGACACACAATGCTAATTAGTTAGTGAATTAGTGCTTCTGGGTAAGACACACAATGCTAATTAGTTAGTGAATTAGTGCTTCTGGGTAAGACGCACAATGCTAATTAGTTAGTGAATTAGTGCTTCTGGGTAAGACGCGCAATGCTAATTAGTTAGTGAATTAGTGCTTCTGGGTAAGACGCGCAATGCTAATTAGTTAGTGAATTAGTGCTTCTGGGTAAGACGCGCAATGCTAATTAGTTAGTGAATTAGTGCTTCTGGGTAAGACGCACAATGCTAATTAGTTAGTGAATTAGTGCTTCTGGGTAAGACGCACAATGCTAATTAGTTAGTGAATTAGTGCTTCTGGGTAAGACGCACAATACTAATTAGTTAGTGAATTAGTGCTTCTGGGTAAGACGCGCAATGCTAATTAGTTAGTGAATTAGTGCTTCTGGGTAAGACACACAATACTAATTAGTTAGAGAATTAGTGCTTCTGGGTAAGACGCACAATGCTAATTAGTTAGAGAATTAGTGCTTCTGGGTAAGACGCACAATACTAATTAGTTAGAGAATTAGTGCTTCTGGGTAAGACACACAATGCTAATTAGTTAGAGAATTAGTGCTTCTGGGTAAGACGCACAATACTAATTAGTTAGAGAATTAGTGCTTCTGGGTAAGACGCACAATGCTAATTAGTTAGTGAATTAGTGCTTCTGGGTAAGACACACAATGCTAATTAGTTAGAGAATTAGTGCTTCTGGGTAAGACGCACAATACTAATTAGTTAGAGAATTAGTGCTTCTGGGTAAGACGCGCAATGCTAATTAGTTAGTGAATTAGTGCTTCTGGGTAAGACGCGCAATGCTAATTAGTTAGTGAATTAGTGCTTCTGGGTAAGACGCGCAATGCTAATTAGTTAGTGAATTAGTGCTTCTGGGTAAGACACACAATGCTAATTAGTTAGTGAATTAGTGCTTCTGGGTAAGACGCGCAATGCTAATTAGTTAGTGAATTAGTGCTTCTGGGTAAGACGCACTATGCTAATTAGTTAGTGAATTAGTGCTTCTGGGTAAGACGCACAATGCTAATTAGTTAGTGAATTAGTGCTTCTGGGTAAGACGCGCAATGCTAATTAGTTAGTGAATTAGTGCTTCTGGGTAAGACGCGCAATGCTAATTAGTTAGTGAATTAGTGCTTCTGGGTAAGACGCGCAATGCTAATTAGTTAGTGAATTAGTGCTTCTGGGTAAGACACACAATGCTAATTAGTTAGTCAATTAGTGCTTCTGGGTAAGACGCGCAATGCTAATTAGTTAGTGAATTAGTGCTTCTGGGTAAGACACACAATGCTAATTAGTTAGTGAATTAGTGCTTCTGGGTAAGACACACAATGCTAATTAGTTAGTGAATTAGTGCTTCTGGGTAAGACGCGCAATGCTAATTAGTTAGTGAATTAGTGCTTCTGGGTAAGACACACAATGCTAATTAGTTAGTGAATTAGTGCTTCTGGGTAAGACACACAATGCTAATTAGTTAGTGAATTAGTGCTTCTGGGTAAGACGCACAATGCTAATTAGTTAGTGAATTAGTGCTTCTGGGTAAGACGCGCAATGCTAATTAGTTAGTGAATTAGTGCTTCTGGGTAAGACGCGCAATGCTAATTAGTTAGTGAATTAGTGCTTCTGGGTAAGACGCGCAATGCTAATTAGTTAGTGAATTAGTGCTTCTGGGTAAGACGCACAATGCTAATTAGTTAGTGAATTAGTGCTTCTGGGTAAGACGCGCAATGCTAATTAGTTAGTGAATTAGTGCTTCTGGGTAAGACGCACAATACTAATTAGTTAGTGAATTAGTGCTTCTGGGTAAGACGCGCAATGCTAATTAGTTAGTGAATTAGTGCTTCTGGGTAAGACACACAATACTAATTAGTTAGAGAATTAGTGCTTCTGGGTAAGACGCACAATGCTAATTAGTTAGAGAATTAGTGCTTCTGGGTAAGACGCACAATACTAATTAGTTAGAGAATTAGTGCTTCTGGGTAAGACACACAATGCTAATTAGTTAGAGAATTAGTGCTTCTGGGTAAGACGCACAATACTAATTAGTTAGAGAATTAGTGCTTCTGGGTAAGACGCACAATGCTAATTAGTTAGTGAATTAGTGCTTCTGGGTAAGACACACAATGCTAATTAGTTAGAGAATTAGTGCTTCTGGGTAAGACGCACAATACTAATTAGTTAGAGAATTAGTGCTTCTGGGTAAGACGCGCAATGCTAATTAGTTAGTGAATTAGTGCTTCTGGGTAAGACGCGCAATGCTAATTAGTTAGTGAATTAGTGCTTCTGGGTAAGACACACAATGCTAATTAGTTAGTGAATTAGTGCTTCTGGGTAAGACGCGCAATGCTAATTAGTTAGTGAATTAGTGCTTCTGGGTAAGACACACAATGCTAATTAGTTAGTGAATTAGTGCTTCTGGGTAAGACACACAATGCTAATTAGTTAGTGAATTAGTGCTTCTGGGTAAGACGCGCAATGCTAATTAGTTAGTGAATTAGTGCTTCTGGGTAAGACACACAATGCTAATTAGTTAGTGAATTAGTGCTTCTGGGTAAGACACACAATGCTAATTAGTTAGTGAATTAGTGCTTCTGGGTAAGACGCACAATGCTAATTAGTTAGTGAATTAGTGCTTCTGGGTAAGACGCGCAATGCTAATTAGTTAGTGAATTAGTGCTTCTGGGTAAGACGCGCAATGCTAATTAGTTAGTGAATTAGTGCTTCTGGGTAAGACGCGCAATGCTAATTAGTTAGTGAATTAGTGCTTCTGGGTAAGACGCACAATGCTAATTAGTTAGTGAATTAGTGCTTCTGGGTAAGACGCGCAATGCTAATTAGTTAGTGAATTAGTGCTTCTGGGTAAGACGCACAATACTAATTAGTTAGTGAATTAGTGCTTCTGGGTAAGACGCGCAATGCTAATTAGTTAGTGAATTAGTGCTTCTGGGTAAGACGCGCAATGCTAATTAGTTAGTGAATTAGTGCTTCTGGGTAAGACGCGC
Source organism: Narcine bancroftii (assembly GCF_036971445.1). Lineage (NCBI taxonomy): Eukaryota > Metazoa > Chordata > Chondrichthyes > Torpediniformes > Narcinidae > Narcine > Narcine bancroftii. Next base: position 11,801,540 of record NC_091472.1, read on the forward strand.
AATGCTAATTAGTTAGTGAATTAGTGCTTCTGGGTAAGACACACAATACTAATTAGTTAGTGAATTAGTGCTTCTGGGTAAGACACACAATGCTAATTAGTTAGTGAATTAGTGCTTCTGGGTAAGACGCGCAATGCTAATTAGTTAGTGAATTAGTGCTTCTGGGTAAGACTCACAATGCTAATTAGTTAGTGAATTAGTGCTTCTGGGTAAGACGCACAATGCTAATTAGTTAGTGAATTAGTGCTTCTGGGTAAGACGCGCAATGCTAATTAGTTAGTGAATTAGTGCTTCTGGGTAAGACGCACAATGCTAATTAGTTAGTGAATTAGTGCTTCTGGGTAAGACGCGCAATGCTAATTAGTTAGTGAATTAGTGCTTCTGGGTAAGACGCACAATACTAATTAGTTAGTGAATTAGTGCTTCTGGGTAAGACGCGCAATGCTAATTAGTTAGTGAATTAGTGCTTCTGGGTAAGACGCACAATGCTAATTAGTTAGTGAATTAGTGCTTCTGGGTAAGACGCGCAATGCTAATTAGTTAGTGAATTAGTGCTTCTGGGTAAGACGCACAATGCTAATTAGTTAGTGAATTAGTGCTTCTGGGTAAGACGCACAATGCTAATTAGTTAGTGAATTAGTGCTTCTGGGTAAGACGCGCAATGCTAATTAGTTAGTGAATTGGTGCTTCTGGGTAAGACGCGCAATGCTAATTAGTTAGAGAATTAGTGCTTCTGGGTAAGACGCGCAATGCTAATTAGTTAGAGAATTAGTGCTTCTGGGTAATACGCGCAATGCTAATTAGTTAGTGAATTAGTGCTTCTGGGTCAGACTCACAATGCTAATTAGTTAGTGAATTAGTGCTTCTGGGTAAGACGCACAATGCTAATTAGTTAGTGAATTAGTGCTTCTGGGTAAGACTCACAATGCTAATTAGTTAGTGAATTAGTGCTTCTGGGTAAGACTCACAATGCTAATTAGTTAGTGAATTAGTGCTTCTGGGTAAGACGCGCAATGCTAATTAGTTAGTGAATTAGTGCTTCTGGGTAAGACGCGCAATGCTAATTAGTTAGTGAATTAGTGCTTCTGGGTAAGACTCACAATGCTAATTAGTTAGTGAATTAGTGCTTCTGGGTAAGACGCACAATGCTAATTAGTTAGTGAATTAGTGCTTCTGGGTAAGACGCGCAATGCTAATTAGTTAGTGAATTAGTGCTTCTGGGTAAGACGCACAATGCTAATTAGTTAGTGAATTAGTGCTTCTGGGTAAGACGCGCAATGCTAATTAGTTAGTGAATTAGTGCTTCTGGGTAAGACGCACAATACTAATTAGTTAGTGAATTAGTGCTTCTGGGTAAGACGCGCAATGCTAATTAGTTAGTGAATTAGTGCTTCTGGGTAAGACGCACAATGCTAATTAGTTAGTGAATTAGTGCTTCTGGGTAAGACGCGCAATGCTAATTAGTTAGTGAATTAGTGCTTCTGGGTAAGACGCACAATGCTAATTAGTTAGTGAATTAGTGCTTCTGGGTAAGACGCACAATGCTAATTAGTTAGTGAATTAGTGCTTCTGGGTAAGACGCGCAATGCTAATTAGTTAGAGAATTAGTGCTTCTGGGTAAGACGCGCAATGCTAATTAGTTAGTGAATTAGTGCTTCTGGGTAAGACGCACAATGCTAATTAGTTAGAGAATTAGTGCTTCTGGGTAAGACGCACAATGCTAATTAGTTAGTGAATTAGTGCTTCTGGGTAAGACGCGCAATGCTAATTAGTTAGTGAATTAGTGCTTCTGGGTAAGACACACAATGCTAATTAGTTAGTGAATTAGTGCTTCTGGGTAAGACACACAATGCTAATTAGTTAGTGAATTAGTGCTTCTGGGTAAGACGCACAATGCTAATTAGTTAGTGAATTAGTGCTTCTGGGTAAGACGCGCAATGCTAATTAGTTAGTGAATTAGTGCTTCTGGGTAAGACGCGCAATGCTAATTAGTTAGTGAATTAGTGCTTCTGGGTAAGACGCGCAATGCTAATTAGTTAGTGAATTAGTGCTTCTGGGTAAGACGCACAATGCTAATTAGTTAGTGAATTAGTGCTTCTGGGTAAGACGCGCAATGCTAATTAGTTAGTGAATTAGTGCTTCTGGGTAAGACGCACAATACTAATTAGTTAGTGAATTAGTGCTTCTGGGTAAGACGCGCAATGCTAATTAGTTAGTGAATTAGTGCTTCTGGGTAAGACGCGCAATGCTAATTAGTTAGTGAATTAGTGCTTCTGGGTAAGACGCGCAATGCTAATTAGTTAGTGAATTAGTGCTTCTGGGTAAGACACACAATACTAATTAGTTAGTGAATTAGTGCTTCTGGGTAAGACACACAATGCTAATTAGTTAGTGAATTAGTGCTTCTGGGTAAGACGCGCAATGCTAATTAGTTAGTGAATTAGTGCTTCTGGGTAAGACTCACAATGCTAATTAGTTAGTGAATTAGTGCTTCTGGGTAAGACGCACAATGCTAATTAGTTAGTGAATTAGTGCTTCTGGGTAAGACGCGCAATGCTAATTAGTTAGTGAATTAGTGCTTCTGGGTAAGACGCACAATGCTAATTAGTTAGTGAATTAGTGCTTCTGGGTAAGACGCGCAATGCTAATTAGTTAGTGAATTAGTGCTTCTGGGTAAGACGCACAATACTAATTAGTTAGTGAATTAGTGCTTCTGGGTAAGACGCGCAATGCTAATTAGTTAGTGAATTAGTGCTTCTGGGTAAGACGCACAATGCTAATTAGTTAGTGAATTAGTGCTTCTGGGTAAGACGCGCAATGCTAATTAGTTAGTGAATTAGTGCTTCTGGGTAAGACGCACAATGCTAATTAGTTAGTGAATTAGTGCTTCTGGGTAAGACGCACAATGCTAATTAGTTAGTGAATTAGTGCTTCTGGGTAAGACGCGCAATGCTAATTAGTTAGTGAATTAGTGCTTCTGGGTAAGACGCGCAATGCTAATTAGTTAGAGAATTAGTGCTTCTGGGTAAGACGCGCAATGCTAATTAGTTAGAGAATTAGTGCTTCTGGGTAATACGCGCAATGCTAATTAGTTAGTGAATTAGTGCTTCTGGGTAAGACGCGCAATGCTAATTAGTTAGTGAATTAGTGCTTCTGGGTAAGACTCACAATGCTAATTAGTTAGTGAATTAGTGCTTCTGGGTAAGACGCGCAATGCTAATTAGTTAGTGAATTAGTGCTTCTGGGTAAGACTCACAATGCTAATTAGTTAGTGAATTAGTGCTTCTGGGTAAGACGCACAATGCTAATTAGTTAGTGAATTAGTGCTTCTGGGTAAGACTCACAATGCTAATTAGTTAGTGAATTAGTGCTTCTGGGTAAGACTCACAATGCTAATTAGTTAGTGAATTAGTGCTTCTGGGTAAGACGCGCAATGCTAATTAGTTAGTGAATTAGTGCTTCTGGGTAAGACGCACAATGCTAATTAGTTAGTGAATTAGTGCTTCTGGGTAAGACTCACAATGCTAATTAGTTAGTGAATTAGTGCTTCTGGGTAAGACGCACAATGCTAATTAGTTAGTGAATTAGTGCTTCTGGGTAAGACTCACAATGCTAATTAGTTAGTGAATTAGTGCTTCTGGGTAAGACTCACAATGCTAATTAGTTAGTGAATTAGTGCTTCTGGGTAAGACGCGCAATGCTAATTAGTTAGTGAATTAGTGCTTCTGGGTAAGACGCGCAATGCTAATTAGTTAGTGAATTAGTGCTTCTGGGTAAGACTCACAATGCTAATTAGTTAGTGAATTAGTGCTTCTGGGTAAGACGCACAATGCTAATTAGTTAGTGAATTAGTGCTTCTGGGTAAGACGCGCAATGCTAATTAGTTAGTGAATTAGTGCTTCTGGGTAAGACGCACAATGCTAATTAGTTAGTGAATTAGTGCTTCTGGGTAAGACGCGCAATGCTAATTAGTTAGTGAATTAGTGCTTCTGGGTAAGACGCACAATACTAATTAGTTAGTGAATTAGTGCTTCTGGGTAAGACGCGCAATGCTAATTAGTTAGTGAATTAGTGCTTCTGGGTAAGACGCACAATGCTAATTAGTTAGTGAATTAGTGCTTCTGGGTAAGACGCGCAATGCTAATTAGTTAGTGAATTAGTGCTTCTGGGTAAGACGCACAATGCTAATTAGTTAGTGAATTAGTGCTTCTGGGTAAGACGCACAATGCTAATTAGTTAGTGAATTAGTGCTTCTGGGTAAGACGCGCAATGCTAATTAGTTATAGAATTAGTGCTTCTGGGTAAGACGCGCAATGCTAATTAGTTAGTGAATTAGTGCTTCTGGGTAAGATGCACAATGCTAATTAGTTAGAGAATTAGTGCTTCTGGGTAAGACGCACAATGCTAATTAGTTAGTGAATTAGTGCTTCTGGGTAAGACGCGCAATGCTAATTAGTTAGTGAATTAGTGCTTCTGGGTAAGACGCACAATGCTAATTAGTTAGTGAATTAGTGCTTCTGGGTCAGACGCGCAATGCTAATTAGTTAGTGAATTAGTGCTTCTGGGTAAGACGCACAATGCTAATTAGTTAGTGAATTAGTGCTTCTGGGTAAGACGCGCAATGCTAATTAGTTAGTGAATTAGTGCTTCTGGGTAAGACGCACAATACTAATTAGTTAGTGAATTAGTGCTTCTGGGTAAGACGCGCAATGCTAATTAGTTAGTGAATTAGTGCTTCTGGGTAAGACACACAATACTAATTAGTTAGAGAATTAGTGCTTCTGGGTAAGACGCACAATGCTAATTAGTTAGAGAATTAGTGCTTCTGGGTAAGACGCACAATACTAATTAGTTAGAGAATTAGTGCTTCTGGTAAGACACACAATGCTAATTAGTTAGAGAATTAGTGCTTCTGGGTAAGACGCACAATACTAATTAGTTAGAGAATTAGTGCTTCTGGGTAAGACGCACAATGCTAATTAGTTAGTGAATTAGTGCTTCTGGGTAAGACACACAATGCTAATTAGTTAGAGAATTAGTGCTTCTGGTAAGACGCACAATACTAATTAGTTAGAGAATTAGTGCTTCTGGGTAAGACGCGCAATGCTAATTAGTTAGTGAATTAGTGCTTCTGGGTAAGACGCGCAATGCTAATTAGTTAGTGAATTAGTGCTTCTGGGTAAGACGCGCAATGCTAATTAGTTAGTGAATTAGTGCTTCTGGGTAAGACACACAATGCTAATTAGTTAGTGAATTAGTGCTTCTGGGTAAGACGCGCAATGCTAATTAGTTAGTGAATTAGTGCTTCTGGGTAAGACGCACAATGCTAATTAGTTAGTGAATTAGTGCTTCTGGGTAAGACGCACAATGCTAATTAGTTAGTGAATTAGTGCTTCTGGGTAAGACGCGCAATGCTAATTAGTTAGTGAATTAGTGCTTCTGGGTAAGACGCGCAATGCTAATTAGTTAGTGAATTAGTGCTTCTGGGTAAGACGCGCAATGCTAATTAGTTAGTGAATTAGTGCTTCTGGGTAAGACACACAATGCTAATTAGTTAGTGAATTAGTGCTTCTGGGTAAGACGCGCAATGCTAATTAGTTAGTGAATTAGTGCTTCTGGGTAAGACACACAATGCTAATTAGTTAGTGAATTAGTGCTTCTGGGTAAGACACACAATGCTAATTAGTTAGTGAATTAGTGCTTCTGGGTAAGACGCGCAATGCTAATTAGTTAGTGAATTAGTGCTTCTGGGTAAGACACACAATGCTAATTAGTTAGTGAATTAGTGCTTCTGGGTAAGACACACAATGCTAATTAGTTAGTGAATTAGTGCTTCTGGGTAAGACGCACAATGCTAATTAGTTAGTGAATTAGTGCTTCTGGGTAAGACGCGCAATGCTAATTAGTTAGTGAATTAGTGCTTCTGGGTAAGACGCGCAATGCTAATTAGTTAGTGAATTAGTGCTTCTGGGTAAGACGCGCAATGCTAATTAGTTAGTGAATTAGTGCTTCTGGGTAAGACGCACAATGCTAATTAGTTAGTGAATTAGTGCTTCTGGGTAAGACGCGCAATGCTAATTAGTTAGTGAATTAGTGCTTCTGGGTAAGACGCACAATACTAATTAGTTAGTGAATTAGTGCTTCTGGGTAAGACGCGCAAAATGCTAATTAGTTAGTGAATTAGTGCTTCTGGGTAAGACACACAATACTAATTAGTTAGAGAATTAGTGCTTCTGGGTAAGACGCACAATGCTAATTAGTTAGAGAATTAGTGCTTCTGGGTAAGACGCACAATACTAATTAGTTAGAGAATTAGTGCTTCTGGGTAAGACACACAATGCTAATTAGTTAGAGAATTAGTGCTTCTGGGTAAGACGCACAATACTAATTAGTTAGAGAATTAGTGCTTCTGGGTAAGACGCACAATGCTAATTAGTTAGTGAATTAGTGCTTCTGGGTAAGACACACAATGCTAATTAGTTAGAGAATTAGTGCTTCTGGGTAAGACGCACAATACTAATTAGTTAGAGAATTAGTGCTTCTGGGTAAGACGCGCAATGCTAATTAGTTAGTGAATTAGTGCTTCTGGGTAAGACGCGCAATGCTAATTAGTTAGTGAATTAGTGCTTCTGGGTAAGACACACAATGCTAATTAGTTAGTGAATTAGTGCTTCTGGGTAAGACGCGCAATGCTAATTAGTTAGTGAATTAGTGCTTCTGGGTAAGACACACAATGCTAATTAGTTAGTGAATTAGTGCTTCTGGGTAAGACACACAATGCTAATTAGTTAGTGAATTAGTGCTTCTGGGTAAGACGCGCAATGCTAATTAGTTAGTGAATTAGTGCTTCTGGGTAAGACACACAATGCTAATTAGTTAGTGAATTAGTGCTTCTGGGTAAGACACACAATGCTAATTAGTTAGTGAATTAGTGCTTCTGGGTAAGACGCACAATGCTAATTAGTTAGTGAATTAGTGCTTCTGGGTAAGACGCGCAATGCTAATTAGTTAGTGAATTAGTGCTTCTGGGTAAGACGCGCAATGCTAATTAGTTAGTGAATTAGTGCTTCTGGGTAAGACGCGCAATGCTAATTAGTTAGTGAATTAGTGCTTCTGGGTAAGACGCACAATGCTAATTAGTTAGTGAATTAGTGCTTCTGGGTAAGACGCGCAATGCTAATTAGTTAGTGAATTAGTGCTTCTGGGTAAGACGCACAATACTAATTAGTTAGTGAATTAGTGCTTCTGGGTAAGACGCGCAATGCTAATTAGTTAGTGAATTAGTGCTTCTGGGTAAGACGCGCAATGCTAATTAGTTAGTGAATTAGTGCTTCTGGGTAAGACGCGCAATGCTAATTAGTTAGTGAATTAGTGCTTCTGGGTAAGACACACAATACTAATTAGTTAGTGAATTAGTGCTTCTGGGTAAGACACACAATGCTAATTAGTTAGTGAATTAGTGCTTCTGGGTAAGACGCGCAATGCTAATTAGTTAGTGAATTAGTGCTTCTGGGTAAGACTCACAATGCTAATTAGTTAGTGAATTAGTGCTTCTGGGTAAGACGCACAATGCTAATTAGTTAGTGAATTAGTGCTTCTGGGTAAGACGCGCAATGCTAATTAGTTAGTGAATTAGTGCTTCTGGGTAAGACGCACAATGCTAATTAGTTAGTGAATTAGTGCTTCTGGGTAAGACGCGCAATGCTAATTAGTTAGTGAATTAGTGCTTCTGGGTAAGACGCACAATACTAATTAGTTAGTGAATTAGTGCTTCTGGGTAAGACGCGCAATGCTAATTAGTTAGTGAATTAGTGCTTCTGGGTAAGACGCACAATGCTAATTAGTTAGTGAATTAGTGCTTCTGGGTAAGACGCGCAATGCTAATTAGTTAGTGAATTAGTGCTTCTGGGTAAGACGCACAATGCTAATTAGTTAGTGAATTAGTGCTTCTGGGTAAGACGCACAATGCTAATTAGTTAGTGAATTAGTGCTTCTGGGTAAGACGCGCAATGCTAATTAGTTAGTGAATTAGTGCTTCTGGGTAAGACGCGCAATGCTAATTAGTTAGAGAATTAGTGCTTCTGGGTAAGACGCGCAATGCTAATTAGTTAGAGAATTAGTGCTTCTGGGTAATACGCGCAATGCTAATTAGTTAGTGAATTAGTGCTTCTGGGTCAGACTCACAATGCTAATTAGTTAGTGAATTAGTGCTTCTGGGTAAGACGCACAATGCTAATTAGTTAGTGAATTAGTGCTTCTGGGTAAGACTCACAATGCTAATTAGTTAGTGAATTAGTGCTTCTGGGTAAGACTCACAATGCTAATTAGTTAGTGAATTAGTGCTTCTGGGTAAGACGCGCAATGCTAATTAGTTAGTGAATTAGTGCTTCTGGGTAAGACGCGCAATGCTAATTAGTTAGTGAATTAGTGCTTCTGGGTAAGACTCACAATGCTAATTAGTTAGTGAATTAGTGCTTCTGGGTAAGACGCACAATGCTAATTAGTTAGTGAATTAGTGCTTCTGGGTAAGACGCGCAATGCTAATTAGTTAGTGAATTAGTGCTTCTGGGTAAGACGCACAATGCTAATTAGTTAGTGAATTAGTGCTTCTGGGTAAGACGCGCAATGCTAATTAGTTAGTGAATTAGTGCTTCTGGGTAAGACGCGCAATACTAATTAGTTAGTGAATTAGTGCTTCTGGGTAAGACGCGCAATGCTAATTAGTTAGTGAATTAGTGCTTCTGGGTAAGACGCACAATGCTAATTAGTTAGTGAATTAGTGCTTCTGGGTAAGACGCGCAATGCTAATTAGTTAGTGAATTAGTGCTTCTGGGTAAGACGCACAATGCTAATTAGTTAGTGAATTAGTGCTTCTGGGTAAGACGCACAATGCTAATTAGTTAGTGAATTAGTGCTTCTGGGTAAGACGCGCAATGCTAATTAGTTAGAGAATTAGTGCTTCTGGGTAAGACGCGCAATGCTAATTAGTTAGTGAATTAGTGCTTCTGGGTAAGATGCACAATGCTAATTAGTTAGAGAATTAGTGCTTCTGGGTAAGACGCACAATGCTAATTAGTTAGTGAATTAGTGCTTCTGGGTAAGACGCGCAATGCTAATTAGTTAGTGAATTAGTGCTTCTGGGTAAGACGCACAATGCTAATTAGTTAGTGAATTAGTGCTTCTGGGTAAGACACACAATGCTAATTAGTTAGTGAATTAGTGCTTCTGGGTAAGACGCACAATGCTAATTAGTTAGTGAATTAGTGCTTCTGGGTAAGACGCGCAATGCTAATTAGTTAGTGAATTAGTGCTTCTGGGTAAGACGCGCAATGCTAATTAGTTAGTGAATTAGTGCTTCTGGGTAAGACGCGCAATGCTAATTAGTTAGTGAATTAGTGCTTCTGGGTAAGACGCACAATGCTAATTAGTTAGTGAATTAGTGCTTCTGGGTAAGACGCGCAATGCTAATTAGTTAGTGAATTAGTGCTTCTGGGTAAGACGCACAATACTAATTAGTTAGTGAATTAGTGCTTCTGGGTAAGACGCGCAATGCTAATTAGTTAGTGAATTAGTGCTTCTGGGTAAGACGCGCAATGCTAATTAGTTAGTGAATTAGTGCTTCTGGGTAAGACGCGCAATGCTAATTAGTTAGTGAATTAGTGCTTCTGGGTAAGACACACAATACTAATTAGTTAGTGAATTAGTGCTTCTGGGTAAGACACACAATGCTAATTAGTTAGTGAATTAGTGCTTCTGGGTAAGACGCGCAATGCTAATTAGTTAGTGAATTAGTGCTTCTGGGTAAGACTCACAATGCTAATTAGTTAGTGAATTAGTGCTTCTGGGTAAGACGCACAATGCTAATTAGTTAGTGAATTAGTGCTTCTGGGTAAGACGCGCAATGCTAATTAGTTAGTGAATTAGTGCTTCTGGGTAAGACGCACAATGCTAATTAGTTAGTGAATTAGTGCTTCTGGGTAAGACGCGCAATGCTAATTAGTTAGTGAATTAGTGCTTCTGGGTAAGACGCACAATACTAATTAGTTAGTGAATTAGTGCTTCTGGGTAAGACGCGCAATGCTAATTAGTTAGTGAATTAGTGCTTCTGGGTAAGACGCACAATGCTAATTAGTTAGTGAATTAGTGCTTCTGGGTAAGACGCGCAATGCTAATTAGTTAGTGAATTAGTGCTTCTGGGTAAGACGCACAATGCTAATTAGTTAGTGAATTAGTGCTTCTGGGTAAGACGCACAATGCTAATTAGTTAGTGAATTAGTGCTTCTGGGTAAGACGCGCAATGCTAATTAGTTAGTGAATTAGTGCTTCTGGGTAAGACGCGCAATGCTAATTAGTTAGAGAATTAGTGCTTCTGGGTAAGACGCGCAATGCTAATTAGTTAGAGAATTAGTGCTTCTGGGTAATACGCGCAATGCTAATTAGTTAGTGAATTAGTGCTTCTGGGTAAGACGCGCAATGCTAATTAGTTAGTGAATTAGTGCTTCTGGGTAAGACTCACAATGCTAATTAGTTAGTGAATTAGTGCTTCTGGGTAAGACGCGCAATGCTAATTAGTTAGTGAATTAGTGCTTCTGGGTAAGACTCACAATGCTAATTAGTTAGTGAATTAGTGCTTCTGGGTAAGACGCACAATGCTAATTAGTTAGTGAATTAGTGCTTCTGGGTAAGACTCACAATGCTAATTAGTTAGTGAATTAGTGCTTCTGGGTAAGACTCACAATGCTAATTAGTTAGTGAATTAGTGCTTCTGGGTAAGACGCGCAATGCTAATTAGTTAGTGAATTAGTGCTTCTGGGTAAGACGCACAATGCTAATTAGTTAGTGAATTAGTGCTTCTGGGTAAGACTCACAATGCTAATTAGTTAGTGAATTAGTGCTTCTGGGTAAGACGCACAATGCTAATTAGTTAGTGAATTAGTGCTTCTGGGTAAGACTCACAATGCTAATTAGTTAGTGAATTAGTGCTTCTGGGTAAGACTCACAATGCTAATTAGTTAGTGAATTAGTGCTTCTGGGTAAGACGCGCAATGCTAATTAGTTAGTGAATTAGTGCTTCTGGGTAAGACGCGCAATGCTAATTAGTTAGTGAATTAGTGCTTCTGGGTAAGACGCGCAATGCTAATTAGTTAGTGAATTAGTGCTTCTGGGTAAGACTCACAATGCTAATTAGTTAGTGAATTAGTGCTTCTGGGTAAGACGCACAATGCTAATTAGTTAGTGAATTAGTGCTTCTGGGTAAGACGCGCAATGCTAATTAGTTAGTGAATTAGTGCTTCTGGGTAAGACGCACAATGCTAATTAGTTAGTGAATTAGTGCTTCTGGGTAAGACGCGCAATGCTAATTAGTTAGTGAATTAGTGCTTCTGGGTAAGACGCGCAATACTAATTAGTTAGTGAATTAGTGCTTCTGGGTAAGACGCGCAATGCTAATTAGTTAGTGAATTAGTGCTTCTGGGTAAGACGCACAATGCTAATTAGTTAGTGAATTAGTGCTTCTGGGTAAGACGCGCAATGCTAATTAGTTAGTGAATTAGTGCTTCTGGGTAAGACGCACAATGCTAATTAGTTAGTGAATTAGTGCTTCTGGGTAAGACGCACAATGCTAATTAGTTAGTGAATTAGTGCTTCTGGGTAAGACGCGCAATGCTAATTAGTTAGAGAATTAGTGCTTCTGGGTAAGACGCGCAATGCTAATTAGTTAGTGAATTAGTGCTTCTGGGTAAGATGCACAATGCTAATTAGTTAGAGAATTAGTGCTTCTGGGTAAGACGCACAATGCTAATTAGTTAGTGAATTAGTGCTTCTGGGTAAGACGCGCAATGCTAATTAGTTAGTGAATTAGTGCTTCTGGGTAAGACACACAATGCTAATTAGTTAGTGAATTAGTGCTTCTGGGTAAGACACACAATGCTAATTAGTTAGTGAATTAGTGCTTCTGGGTAAGACGCACAATGCTAATTAGTTAGTGAATTAGTGCTTCTGGGTAAGACGCGCAATGCTAATTAGTTAGTGAATTAGTGCTTCTGGGTAAGACGCGCAATGCTAATTAGTTAGTGAATTAGTGCTTCTGGGTAAGACGCGCAATGCTAATTAGTTAGTGAATTAGTGCTTCTGGGTAAGACGCACAATGCTAATTAGTTAGTGAATTAGTGCTTCTGGGTAAGACGCGCAATGCTAATTAGTTAGTGAATTAGTGCTTCTGGGTAAGACGCACAATACTAATTAGTTAGTGAATTAGTGCTTCTGGGTAAGACGCGCAATGCTAATTAGTTAGTGAATTAGTGCTTCTGGGTAAGACGCGCAATGCTAATTAGTTAGTGAATTAGTGCTTCTGGGTAAGACGCGCAATGCTAATTAGTTAGTGAATTAGTGCTTCTGGGTAAGACACACAATACTAATTAGTTAGTGAATTAGTGCTTCTGGGTAAGACACACAATGCTAATTAGTTAGTGAATTAGTGCTTCTGGGTAAGACGCGCAATGCTAATTAGTTAGTGAATTAGTGCTTCTGGGTAAGACTCACAATGCTAATTAGTTAGTGAATTAGTGCTTCTGGGTAAGACGCACAATGCTAATTAGTTAGTGAATTAGTGCTTCTGGGTAAGACGCGCAATGCTAATTAGTTAGTGAATTAGTGCTTCTGGGTAAGACGCACAATGCTAATTAGTTAGTGAATTAGTGCTTCTGGGTAAGACGCGCAATGCTAATTAGTTAGTGAATTAGTGCTTCTGGGTAAGACGCACAATACTAATTAGTTAGTGAATTAGTGCTTCTGGGTAAGACGCGCAATGCTAATTAGTTAGTGAATTAGTGCTTCTGGGTAAGACGCACAATGCTAATTAGTTAGTGAATTAGTGCTTCTGGGTAAGACGCGCAATGCTAATTAGTTAGTGAATTAGTGCTTCTGGGTAAGACGCACAATGCTAATTAGTTAGTGAATTAGTGCTTCTGGGTAAGACGCACAATGCTAATTAGTTAGTGAATTAGTGCTTCTGGGTAAGACGCGCAATGCTAATTAGTTAGTGAATTAGTGCTTCTGGGTAAGACGCGCAATGCTAATTAGTTAGAGAATTAGTGCTTCTGGGTAAGACGCGCAATGCTAATTAGTTAGAGAATTAGTGCTTCTGGGTAATACGCGCAATGCTAATTAGTTAGTGAATTAGTGCTTCTGGGTAAGACGCGCAATGCTAATTAGTTAGTGAATTAGTGCTTCTGGGTAAGACTCACAATGCTAATTAGTTAGTGAATTAGTGCTTCTGGGTAAGACGCGCAATGCTAATTAGTTAGTGAATTAGTGCTTCTGGGTAAGACTCACAATGCTAATTAGTTAGTGAATTAGTGCTTCTGGGTAAGACGCACAATGCTAATTAGTTAGTGAATTAGTGCTTCTGGGTAAGACTCACAATGCTAATTAGTTAGTGAATTAGTGCTTCTGGGTAAGACTCACAATGCTAATTAGTTAGTGAATTAGTGCTTCTGGGTAAGACGCGCAATGCTAATTAGTTAGTGAATTAGTGCTTCTGGGTAAGACGCACAATGCTAATTAGTTAGTGAATTAGTGCTTCTGGGTAAGACTCACAATGCTAATTAGTTAGTGAATTAGTGCTTCTGGGTAAGACGCACAATGCTAATTAGTTAGTGAATTAGTGCTTCTGGGTAAGACTCACAATGCTAATTAGTTAGTGAATTAGTGCTTCTGGGTAAGACTCACAATGCTAATTAGTTAGTGAATTAGTGCTTCTGGGTAAGACGCGCAATGCTAATTAGTTAGTGAATTAGTGCTTCTGGGTAAGACGCGCAATGCTAATTAGTTAGTGAATTAGTGCTTCTGGGTAAGACTCACAATGCTAATTAGTTAGTGAATTAGTGCTTCTGGGTAAGACGCACAATGCTAATTAGTTAGTGAATTAGTGCTTCTGGGTAAGACGCGCAATGCTAATTAGTTAGTGAATTAGTGCTTCTGGGTAAGACGCACAATGCTAATTAGTTAGTGAATTAGTGCTTCTGGGTAAGACGCGCAATGCTAATTAGTTAGTGAATTAGTGCTTCTGGGTAAGACGCACAATACTAATTAGTTAGTGAATTAGTGCTTCTGGGTAAGACGCGCAATGCTAATTAGTTAGTGAATTAGTGCTTCTGGGTAAGACGCACAATGCTAATTAGTTAGTGAATTAGTGCTTCTGGGTAAGACGCGCAATGCTAATTAGTTAGTGAATTAGTGCTTCTGGGTAAGACGCACAATGCTAATTAGTTAGTGAATTAGTGCTTCTGGGTAAGACGCACAATGCTAATTAGTTAGTGAATTAGTGCTTCTGGGTAAGACGCGCAATGCTAATTAGTTATAGAATTAGTGCTTCTGGGTAAGACGCGCAATGCTAATTAGTTAGTGAATTAGTGCTTCTGGGTAAGATGCACAATGCTAATTAGTTAGAGAATTAGTGCTTCTGGGTAAGACGCACAATGCTAATTAGTTAGTGAATTAGTGCTTCTGGGTAAGACGCGCAATGCTAATTAGTTAGTGAATTAGTGCTTCTGGGTAAGACGCACAATGCTAATTAGTTAGTGAATTAGTGCTTCTGGGTCAGACGCGCAATGCTAATTAGTTAGTGAATTAGTGCTTCTGGGTAAGACGCGCAATGCTAATTAGTTAGTGAATTAGTGCTTCTGGGTAAGACGCGCAATGCTAATTAGTTAGTGAATTAGTGCTTCTGGGTAAGACGCGCAATGCTAATTAGTTAGTGAATTAGTGCTTCTGGGTAAGACGCGCAATCTAATTAGTTAGTGAATTAGTGCTTCTGGGTAAGACGCACAATGCTAATTAGTTAGTGAATTAGTGCTTCTGGGTAAGACGCACAATGCTAATTAGTTAGTGAATTAGTGCTTCTGGGTAAGACGCACAATGCTAATTAGTTAGTGAATTAGTGCTTCTGGGTAAGACGCACAATGCTAATTAGTTAGTGAATTAGTGCTTCTGGGTAAGACGCACAATGCTAATTAGTTAGTGAATTAGTGCTTCTGGGTAAGACGCACAATGCTAATTAGTTAGTGAATTAGTGCTTCTGGGTAAGACGCACAATGCTAATTAGTTAGTGAATTAGTGCTTCTGGGTAAGACGCACAATGCTAATTAGTTAGTGAATGAGTGCTTCTGGGTATGACACACAATGCTAATTAGTTAGTGAATTAGTGCTTCTGGGTAAGACGCACAATGCTAATTAGTTAGAGAATTAGTGTTTCTGGGTAATACGCGCAATGCTAATTAGTTAATTAGTTCTTCTGGGTAAGATGTGCAATGCTTATTAGTTAGTGAATTCGTGCTTCTGGGTAAGACGCACAATGCTAATTAATTAATTAGTGCTTCTGGGTAAGATGTGCAATGCTTATTAGTTAGTGAATTCGTGCTTCTGGGTAAGACGCGCAATGCTAATTAGTTGGAAGATGTCGGATCTTCATAATTGACAGTGAAATACTAAATTTGTAAATCCCTGTTTCTATGAAATGTATCTGGGATATGATGGTATATGCTTTAGCTTGACTCATTCTTCCAAACAAAGTCATGAGCTTAGATGGTAAAGTAAAAACACCAAATTGCTACAAGAACTTAGCCGGACTTTCAGCATCCATAAGAGATAAAGATACCATATATCTGGCGTATAAGTCGACCTTCAGATAAGTTGGGTCCCCATTTTCAGCCTCATTCTCATGGTTTTCTCATATATCGCACGTACAAGTTGACCCATTTTCTGCAAGGAACATGCCGGAGACTGGTGGCTTCTCCCAGCAACAACCCAAATTTTGTTACAGCACCCCAATTGCCAAATATCAAACCTGTAAATTAAGCAAGCAAGTAAAAAAGAAACAGTAAAAAAAACCTTTACTTCTGGCTGGGAAGATGTCAAACGACCACTGTCTCCATTATGCCATGTTATTTCAGTTTTACTGAGAAGCGTGATACCTTACACCTTATCAAAAGCCTTAGCAAATCCAAGTACATCATATCAGCTGCATGACTCTGACCATTGCCTTTTAAAAAAATTATCAGATTAAAGGCAAATGGTGTTGATTCATCCAATATTTTCCGAGTGACTTTTAATTCTGTTCTGCATCAATGTTTCTAAAACCTTCCCTCCACCAAAATAAAACTGACTGTTTTGAACTCACTTTTACTGTTTTCTAATCCTCTGGCACCACCTCTTGTATCTAGAGAGAATTGAAATACATTCAAGTTATTAAATACAGCTGATATAGGCAATAATAATTCTCTCTCTCTCTCCCTCTCTCTCTCTCTCTCACACACTCTCTCATTAGGGAAGGAAGTCTGAGTATGGTAATGTAATTGATTCTTAACTGGCCTGGGTGTAATTAGGAATGGATCATTAATATTAGGGAAAGCACCGAAATGATAGAGGAACTCAGCTGGTTTATTCAGCTTCTAGGATCTCATATCATTTTGGTGTTTTTACTACAGTCACAGTGGTATTGGTGATGTCCACATTCAAGAGCACACAAAAGGAATTGTTGGTTGAGTGATTTTTTTTTCTTTGTATTTGTGCTTTGGGGACTTTTGAATTTATCAGAGAGAGAGAGAATCTCAGTTTAACATCTCATCCAAAAGTTGGCATGTTTAACGGTGTTGATTTGCTCAGATCTTTGTACTTAAGATCTTTGTACTCAATCTAGATCCTTGTACTCAAGTCTTTCAAGTAGAACTGAAAATTGGCATAGCACTGATAGAATGCCATGTTTCAGTTGTCTCTGCCTTTTCAGAAAGGCCCAGAAAAATTTGTGACCCTAGTTTACTCTCAATTCTCTCTCTTTGCATTTAAAGAAACATAATAATTTACTCTGTTAGCTTAAAAGGGTTTGTGAGCAAATAAAATGCATGATTTATCTTCAGAACAACAATGGGAGCATTTTGCAAGCAGTTACAAGAAGCCAATCATTTCATTGGAAGATTCTTTCTAAATGCAGCTTATTTCTTGCCATTCTGTGTTATCAGTTGTTTCTGTTGGTTAAATGTGGTAATTAGCCTTCGATCTGATACAAGGTTAAAAATTATACATCCAAGGAGTGTATCCCATCAAGCATTACCTATTGTACTCTGTGCCCACAGTTTTCCATTCAGAGTTTATAAAAATTCAGGCATTTTCTTCTGTCGGGAGATGATGTGATGTTCGGTTAGTGGTTTTCACCTTTTTTTTCAACTCGCGTACCCTTTTAAGTAATCCATGACTAACCACATTGCATCCATGGTATATGATGCCATAAGTGCTCTGTGGTTGGTAAGGGATTACTTAAAATGGTATGTGAGTGGAAAGAATAAAATTTGTGAACCCACTGTCTTAGGTCACACTTCAGACTGCAAATAAGTGATCTGAAATTTAACAAAACTTGGAAGGAAAATGTTTTCATTTATCCAACCAGTGCTGTTATGTTAAAAGCACCTTATTTTGTCCATACCATTGCCACTAAAAAAAAATTTTTAATCCACCAGATGTTTAGTCACTCAATAAATTTATAAAACCTAAAGCGTGATATTTTCCAATTATTTCAGTTATTTTAGAAGTGCAGTCTTCTCCTTACAATATGACATGCTGATGCATGTAGCAGCAATTACGACAATGGCATTTCTTCGCCTGAAATAATTTCACCCAGAATAAATACCAATTTGAACATAGGGTTTAGAAAGGATGTGAAATTGGATTGTTGGTGGCAATCGTTAACAATTTAGTTGTTTTCTCACAGGATTGAGAAATAGTTATGATTTTTTTATTGTGGACTGAGATGGCATGGGATAATAGAAATGTGTTTATTGTTCATGATCTTCCTTCCTCTGAATATTTGGATTATTTTAATTTTAAATTTTAGACATTTTAACCCCTTCAGGCCCATGATGCCCAATTGTACCCAACTGGCCTATAAAGGAGTTTTTGAAGGGTGAGCAGAAACCAGTGCACCCATGGAAACACTGGGAAAACGAACAAACTCCTTACCAACAGCGCCATGTTAAATCCCAGTCACTGGTGCTGTAATGTTGTGCTAATTGCTATACTAAACTGTGCTGCTGTTTTGTTTTGGAACAATTATTTTGTTCCATTGAAACCTAACTTGGTCACATTGCTTTAGACCTGTGCCACCTCGCGTATTTACCATTTCATGGTGGAGAACATCACGAGCCTCTTCAGGTCCAGCAAAGGTAATTTTCTTTTAGTGAGCATTGCTTAGGTTACCATGGAGTGTTCTGAAGTTTTGGGGAGTTTGAGTTTGAATCGTGAGAATGAAAATGAAAGAATGAGTCTTACTGGCAAGATGAACCAAATCGCCTGAGAACATTCTTACTGGGCTTTGAAGTTGCACAAAGACCTGCTCACCTTTTTTCCCCACATCTGCTGCTCCTCTGCCTCTGTCCATCATATTTTACTTCATCCTGATTTGCCAATTTCTGCCTTTGCCTCACCCCTCCATTCCTGCCCTCTTCACACTGCTTCTGTGCCAACGTTCCTCTGTCCTGATGAAATATTAGCTCAGAATGTCAGATGTATGTTTTTTTTTCTCCACTGATACTGCTTGTCTCAATAGATTGGCTTAAAGTTCTCCAATAGATTGGCTTAAAATTTCACCAAAATGGTCGTGACTGGGTCTATGTTGGATAAATGTTTTTTTGGAGAACTGGTCATTTTTTTTAAAAGCAGCCCAATAGCAACAGCAAATTAATTGTATCAAAGTTTAAGCAACAACAAACAACAAAGGAAGGCTTTTTAAGCATTAAAATTATGTTTAATTCTCATCAAAATTTGCTGGCTGCAATGCCACCACCAATCACCAAGATCTCCTAACTGCCGCTGCAGGCAATCACTGAGACCTCCGAACTGTTTCCACTGATCCATGGGGAGGCTTCCCAGGCCGGTGTAACACTCACTGGTGAGTCAGTGGACTCCTGCACCCCAGTCACTGGAGCTCCCGACACCCGAGTCCTAACCAGGAATCCAGTGTGCATGTGTGTGTGTGTGTGTGGTAGTAGGCCGAGTGGAGGTTTTGGAGTTGGCGTCGGGAGCTCCAGTGTGCTGAGGAGAGAGGGGAGGGAATGCCATTGAGCCCATGGTCCTGCTCCTGCTGCTCTCCTTGAATACACCTGACTGCTTGCAGCTGGGAGATGGTGGCACACAGTTTGAGAGGGAGAGTTGGAGAGAAAAGAAGAAGAAATTGAAAGAGAGAGGGGAGGAAGTTGCTTGAAATGAGGACAATCGTTCTAATTTCATGTTGAGTGAAGTTTTTTCAACCTGTAAGGTTAGTTCAGCTCCGAAAAAATTTTGGATGATGAAGATTTCTGATATGTTTTGGATATCCTCGTGTATCTGAAATTTTTTTAAAATTATGGATAAATGAGGATTTTGGGGAATCTGATTTCAGGTAATCGGAGTTATACTGTATTTAGTTTATTTTTCCCCTTTCCCTTGAAACCTTGCATTAATTCATGCCCTCACCCTGTCTTCAGAAACCTCTGACTTGGGAGACAATGTGTTATTCCTTTTCAGATAGAATTATAAACAGATACAGTGGCACTAGCTCGTGGGCCAGAAGGGCCTGTAGAGATGCTGTATTTCTAAATTAAAAAGGGAAATGAAAAACAAGAAATGTTCCCAGATCCATGATACTTGTGTAGCTGTCAGTTTGTCTCATTATCTTTAGGTCTGTCCAACTCTTAGAACTTGAGAGCAGAAACTTCCTTGCAATTTGCATTGATTGGTCTTCAAAATGGGTAGGCATAATGCCAGTCATGTGATCTCAGAAGCAAAGGGAAAGAACATACTCATTTATAGATGGAAGAATGGAGCACTTCTTGGGTACAGCATATTTACTACTTCCTGTGCCTCTCCTCATTGAGAGGGGGTAGGTGTTGTTTCCATGTATTCACTTCAGATGAGAGATCACTTGGAAGACATATACTAGTTTATTTGAACCTGGAGGTAACATGGAACTATTTTTGTGTTCTTCATGGATCTTCTTGGGAAAAAAAATTAACATTTCATGTCAAATGCCCTCAACAACCCTTTGTTTCTCTTTCTGCAGGAACTGTCTGCTCTACTGAGTGTTATTTAGCATTTTCGATTTTTTAAGATTTCAGCTCTGCAGTTTTTGAACTTTATGGTGTACTTTCTCTGCTGGAAAGTTGTATTGAAAACATAAGAGAATATGCCCATTTTTTGGTATCTGCAGTCAACCAACAAAAGGGAAAAGGGCATTTTTAAAAATAATATCTTCTGCTAATTATTGGAGATGGAACCTGACCACTTGTAACTTACTTTGACACAGGTTAATAAAACTGCACATCCACATTTACTGAGACTCCATAGAAAATAACACCTTATGACACTACTAGCTGCAGAAACCCTTAGTGTCTTTGTTAAAACAGACTTAAGGGGCACCTTCTTCACAACAGGGGATGATGGGGATATGGAGCAAGCTGCCAGAGCAAATGGTAGAAGCGGGGACAATTGTAACGTTTAAAGACATTTGGATGTTGCATGGATAAGGAAGGTTCAGTGGGATACAGGGAAATGGGACAAGCTTACACACTGGTCACAATCTCTTCTATCCCCATCACCCTGGTCTCAATCTCTTGTTATTGCTACCTTTGAGCATAAGGAACAGAATATGAGGTCCGGCACTCCAGCTTCAAGAACATTTTTTTTCTCCATTCACTGTTGGGCTCTCGAACCTTGCTGAAGTACCCTAACCATATTCAACTCCAGGACCACCAAAAGGCTTATCTACTATAGATTTTCTACACTAATTGTTTCTATCCACTTTTTCTGACTCGGTGCATAATGGACATTTTTATGTATTTTATTTCTGGTGTATCATGCGTGCCTGTGTGGCTGCAGCAAGTAAGAATTTTGGTGCATCTGTACATTGTATTTGTGTGACAATAAACTTGCTTAATAGCTTGATCAGCATGGACAAGTTGGGCTATAGGGCCTGTCGCCGTGCTGTAGTACTCTGACTTTGCTTCTTTCCTGTGTGGTAGATTACATTGTGTTTTATATTGTACATAGATATGTTTTAAAGGAGAAATTGGGGCAGGTTTTTAGTGTTAGTCACATACAAACACTTCAAAACAGATCTCATTTAAAATACTGGAGCAGTGCTCAAGCCAGACAGGCCGGCTCCGAGTGCCTTCGCAAAAGCTTTGGTGGGGAGTACCTATAGAGACTTCACTAATGGATTGTTGTTTTGAAAAGCAACAGATAAAAGAACTCGTGGATTATGTTCGGAACCACAGGCTGTCTGAGTGCAGGTAGTTTTGCAAGCAGAGAGACAAAAAAAGGCTTTTCTCTGGGAGTGAGAGAGAGAATTCAGTGCTAGAGTTGAGCAACAGCAGCTGGGACTGGAACAGGACAAGCTGGCAAGTTTGTGGAAAAACCCCATTTTGAAGATGGGTTGTGAGTTCTTAGTTCAGCCTGGTCAAAGCCCTTCTGGTCCGTGCAAGAGGAGAGGACTGGCTGCCTAATGTTCCATTTGAAATAAGGGAAACAAAAAGGAACTCTGTGGTGACCTGAAAGAAAGACGTTATCATCTGGAACACCCTGATGGGGCAAGTTTTTTCAGCAAGACATTAAAGTGGCTGATTAGAAGGGATCAGTTTGTGTCCAGCGAACAACAAATCTCTCTTAAAACTGACAAGAACCTTCCTGAACGGTCAGTAACCATTTACCTTTCAAGCACCAAAGCCTGGTGAAATTCATAAATGTTAAATTCAGTGCACAGTATAAGAATTGCCTACAATCAGTGAACTTGGAGGAATGAGAAGTGAGATTGGACTGTGAATCAAAGAACTTGACTAAACTTGCACATACATTATATACATGTGCGCTTAGAATTAGAAGGGGGTTAAATTAGGTTAAGTAGATTAATAGTAATAAGTTAAAGTTTGATCCTGTTTTCATGTTTAAAGATAATTAAAAACAACTTTTGTTTAAGTAACCATTTGTTTTGGTGAATTTCTATTGCTACTAGGTTTTGAGGTCCTCTGGGCTCATAACGTTACCAACCAAAAAATACTAAACCCTTCCTCCCTCATAATCTCTATTTTTCTTTCATCTATATGTCTGTCTAAGAGTCTCTTAAATGCCCCTAATGTATCACATATCACATACACGTACGCTTAGAATTAGAAGGGGGTTAAGTTGGGTTAGTTAAGTTAATAGAGATAAGTTAAAATTTAATACTGTTTTCATGGTTAAAGTTCATTAAAAGCAACTTTTGTTTAAGTAACCATTTGTCTTGGTGAATATCTATTGCTGCTGGGTTTTAGGGTCCTCTGGGCCTGTAACACCTGCTTCAGCTCTATTATTTGCCCTCAATTCTGCTCCCTGCTCACCTAATGATCCTGTTCAGTGGTGCCTTAATTCCAAATTCACATTCTCATTCCACTAACTAAAATAGCATTACTCTCCAGTCTTGTGGATATTCTTGATTTCAATTGAGTTTTTAATTTTAGATATTCATACAGCACGGCCATTTACACCCAATTGACCTACATCCCTAGTACATTTTGAGCAGTGGGAGGAAACGTACAAACTCCTTACAGACAGCGCAGGATTCAAACCCAGGTCCTGGTCGCTAGCGCTAACAGTATTGTGCTTACCGCATGCTGTCCTTTCCATCCTAATCTTGCCTAAACCGCTTGACTCCTCTAATCTTTTCTGAATCAAAGCCTGGCTTTGAGCTTCTAGCATAATTATAACATGAGGCACATTGAATTTTGTCTTGCGCTTCTGTGAGCCCACTTGGGATGTTGCCCTGTTTTGGGGGTACTCAATAAATACCAGTGTTTATTTGTGGATTTTCAACATCCTTGCCTTTATTTCTTATCTTCACATAATAAACTTCTATATTTGCTGCGTTTCGCCTTAATTATGGATAGATGGTTAAGTTTCTGTACATTGCAATCTAGGTGCTTTGTTTTTTTACTCAAAGTACAAAACTCCCAATAAAACCTTGCTTGGATTTAAACTGAAACATTCTTATTTATCAATTACAGATACAATTGCAAACCAAATTTTGGATACTGCCTGAAAGTGAACTTCTGGTTTGACACCTGTATTGTGACACGTAGACTCCATGCCAATGTAATGTAGAGAGTAGTCTTGCTTGAACAAAGCATTCTGTGATTCATACTGTTTTGGAATTTAGCCCCCCTGGTTATTCCAATCTTAACTGTCAGTCAGCAATTAAGTGGGAACTATTCAAAATTTGGAAAGTTTGGAATCTTCAGAGAATGTATCCAGTTATGGATGTGTGAATGGAGAATAGAAATCTTTACTTTTATCTGTGTTCGTTCATTGTATCTGTTTTGTCTCTCAAATAATGATTTGATACATTCTGCAGTATTGCCTCATTTAAGTGGTGGTGGGAAATGAAATAGCTAATGTGAGAAAGATATTCCAGGGACATACCCATCTTTTGTTGAAATTTTGTTTGATTTTTCCAAACAGCCTCAAACAGTTACCAATCTTATTGATATTAATATTGACAACATCAACAATGATTACAGTTTACAATTATCAATTCTATACAAGATTTTCTGTAGAATTCAAGCTTTTTCTATCCCCTTCCCTCTCTTCCCCCTCCCCCCACCACATTTAACACTTAACCAACCACAGTCACACACACAACATTCAGGACATTCACAACAACGTTATGAAGTCTATATTAGGGGTTTATGGGTATGTCATGTCATGGCAGCCAGTGCTCAAGCTGTTTTCTTTTTCTTGACCTTTCCTAGTTGGGATGGCACCCCCCCCCCCCCCCTGCCCCACGCCATTTGAGGGCTATACGGGGAAGGCAGGGTGACGAGCCACTATAATTGTGCTTCTATGGGATTTTGGTACAATTGTCAAATTTTCAAGAAATTGTTGAATTTTTTTCCTTAATTTTAAGTAATTTTCTCCAGGGGAACACAGCTTTGCATTTCTGCGTTCCAGCGCACAATGCTCAAACAGGAGTCAGACTTCCAGGTAACTGCTATGCATTTCCTGGCCCCTGCCAATGCATTCATTGCGAATTGGATTTGAAATTTGGACAGGTTCACTAAGTCTTATGTCCATTATATTTCCCAACAGGAACAGCTCTGGATCTTGTGGGAATTCTTTACCTCTGATTTTTTTTCTTTACAGGGCTTGGTCCAGTTCCACCCAGAAGGCTCTCTCCTTGGTACATGTCCAGGTTGTGTACACAAAGGTTCCTGTCACAATGCCATATCTGAAGCATTGGTCTGATAATTCTGATTTAGATCTGTTGGAGCATCAGGTACAGATGATGTAGGAAATTGTATTGCACCAGCCTGTACCACGCATTGTGAAGGCCTGATTTAGGTCCTTCCACTTGGAACAAGAAATACTTTGCTATGATGAACTTCCATGTGTTCCCCCTTCGAATCAAAGTCTCTATGTCACTGCCTGCTGGTAGGGCCATAGTTGGACCTAATTTGTCTTGTAGAAAAGATCTTATCTGAAGGTAGCAGTGGAATATCTTGATAAATCATACATATTCCTAAATTGTTCAAATTACATTAGCTGCCCCCTTTCATAACAATCTTCTACTCACCTGACGCCAATAACGATGCCAGGTGTCCAGGATTTTGTTACCCACCATCAATGGTATCAATCTCATTGGAGTCAGGGGTGTTTTTGATTTAGATTCCTACATATTGGTAAATTTTATTCCAAATGAAGATTATTTGTTTTAGCATAGGGCTGTCTGATTTCCCAGATAACATTTTGGCATCCCATTTATAAATAAAGTTCTCTGCCACTTTCTCACCTACCATTTGCAGGTCAATTTGTGTCCAGGGTGGAAAGCACCCCCCGCCCCGAAGAGTGAGGCTGCCCAATAATATTTTTTGAAGTCTGGCATTTGTAGTCCATCCAGGCTAATCCCATGTCAATTTTTCCATAGAGACCCTGGCTACCTTTCCGTTCCATAGAAATGACCTTAATTTTGGAAGAATCCCCTGGGCAACGCCACGTGCAGTGTCTGGAAGAGGTACTGAAGTCTCGGCAACATTAATTTTAACACAGATTGACCCTGCCCACCAACATTATGGGCAGGGACATCCACCTGTTTAAGTCTTCCTCAATTCTCCCAAGCAAGGGGGTATAATTTAGTTTATTTAAATTATTCAAGTTATTGTCTATTCTGACTCCTAGGTATTTGATCCCATTTTGTGGCCACTTTAAATGACTATTTTCTTATATTGACTATAATTCCCCCTTAGTAAGTGGCATGATTTCCACTTTGTCCTAATTGACCTTGTACCCAGAGATCTCCCCATAGTCCTCCAGAGTAGATCACAGCTTGGACAACAAGTTTGTTGTGTCTGTCAGAGATATCACTATGTTGTTGGCAAATAAATTGATTTTATGTTCTTCTTGGCCTATTCTAAAACCCTTGATGTCTGGATCCTGGCAGATGACTGTAGCCAATGGCTCTTTGGCTAATACAAACAGAGCTGGAGATGGCGGGCACCCTTGTCTACTTGATCTTATCAGTGGGAAAGCTGGAGAAATGTGTCCATTGGTCACAACTTTAGCCTTTGGGCCCTTATCCAACTGATAAAAGTTGACCCTAGCCCCAACTTTTCCAGCACTTTGAGAAAAAACAAATCCCACTCCAAACTGTCAAATGTCTTTACCACGTCCAGGATCACAGCTAAACCCCTCTCATTTCAGGTTTGTGCTAGATGCATTATATTCAACAGTCTGCCAATGTTTTCTGCTGCGTGTCCTTTTTGCACAAAACCCACTTGATCTTTATTTATTAGTTACGGCGAATGTTTCGCCAATCTATTTGCTAGGGCTTTGGCTAGTACCTTATAATCTGTGTTTAGCAGTGAAATTGGTCTGTAAGAAGATGGCGTTAGCGAATCTTTCTTTTTTTAAGGATTGTCGAAAAAGATTCTGGGAGGGTATGGATCTCCATTGCCTGGTCTACCACCTCCATATAGAGAGGAATCAATAAATCCTTGAATTCCTTATAAAACTCAGATTGAAACCCATCCACCCCTGGAGACCTTTTGGTCTGCAGCAAATTCAATGCTTTTCCGATCTCTTCTATGAAGGGAAGATCTAGGCCTTCCTGTTCTTCTGGGTCTAAATTTAGTTACTCTAATTTGGACAGGAATTCACTAGCTTTATTGGACCCTTCTGTCATTTCTGATTTTATGTAAACCCTCATAGAATTCCCTGAAGGTCTCATTACTCTCTTTTAGTTTATGCGAGATCATTCCATTCCCAGTTTGCATTGCATTGATCGTCCTTGAGGTCTGTTCAATCCTCAGCTGCCAAGATGACCTTTATGGGCTCTCTCTCCCAATTCGTAATATTTTTGTTTTGACCGCATTATGGCCTTTTCCATTCTATACATTTGAAGCTATTGTATTTCAATTTTTTAATTTGTTAGAGCTCTGTAGTGATCCTCTGAAACTAATCTTTCGAAGTCCTTTTCTAGATGAGTAATTTCCTGTTCTGATTCGTCCACCTCCCTCATTTTTTTTACTGTTTTGATGTATCCAATTATTTGACCTCTCAGATGTGCATTGAGGGTCTTCCGAAGGATAAATTTATCTGGGTACAGTTGGTCTCGCAAACATGTCTGACGGCGCCTTCTTTAACAGCAACGTTTTAAGACGCCATGTGTATACCATATCCTGCTTGTCTGGCATTTCTATTGTTAGTATCAGGGGTGAGTGATTTGAGAGAAGTCTTGCTGTGTACGCAGCCTCCATGATCCTATCCCCTACGTGGGGTGAAGCCAGAAAAAAAATCTATTGTAGAGTAGGAGTCATGTTGTTTGTGAAGAAAGAATACCCTTCCTCCCTCTAAAGTTTTTGCCTCCATACATCTATCAAATTCAGCTCCTTCATACAGTCAGTGGTAGCCCTCGCTGCCTTTGTTTTAGCTATTTTCTTTGTTGACATTATCTCGGATGGGATTCAGACAAAAATTAATATCTTCCCCCAACCAAGATGTTGTTTTTTCCTTCTGTCAATCTCAGGAAAGTGTCCTATATAAACTTTGTCATCAAAGTTGGGGGCACACGTATTTACTAAGGATTCTGAGTATATTTGACTGTGCGCCATTACAAATCTTCCTGTTCTATCTGTGATCACATTCTGCACTTTCATAGGAACACTCTTCCTTATCAGAATTGACACACATACCCCCCCCCCCCCCCCCTTGCCTTTGAGTCATATGAGGAGGCTATTACCTGGCCCACCCATCCCCTTTTTAGTTTTTGGTGTTCCCGTTTCCCGTTCTGTTAAATATGTTTCTTGGAGAAAGATCAGATCTGCTCCCAATTTTTTAAATGTGTGCCAAGACTTTTCCTCTTCACCATCCCATTCTGGCCATTAACGTTAAAACTAACGGACTTTGTATTCTTAGCCATTTCCCCAGAGACTCTCAAACCTGTGTTTTCCCCCATACTTCCACTGCCCTGTCTGTACTCAACTTTTGTCCAACCTTTTTTCTTTCAACCGTCCGCTCCAGCCAGCCTGGCCCATGGCGAACCATGGAAATATAAAAACAAAAACAACAAAATCACAAGAGACGGATAAAAGAAAAAAGACCCGCCAAAAAAGGGGGAAAAGCAATGACGACACATAATAATGCAACAAACTCCAACCAATTCACCTATATTCCCCATCCTTATCTCTTAAATCCTTCCTCTTTCTCCCCCTCCCCCCCCCCTTCAGGTGACCACCCTCCACATCGTCACCATCCCCCCTCATCACAGGCTGTGCACTTTGCACCCATCTATCTCCCACACCTCTCCGCCCTCGCCCCACCCCCAAGCCCGCTGGACTATTTCTCTTTTTACAAATCCAATAATGTATTCATACAACAAACAGTTAAACCCACTATTGTTATTCTCGTATAGCTATTACTTGCAATGTATTCTTCCATACAACAAAACATTGGCATTAATCTTTTGGCACTACACACACATATATATTTACTATTTCTTACAAACCGACAGCAGTTTTACAAACTGTTGGGCCTCTTTGACTTCCGACAGGAACTTTCCCTCACCCCCCCTGGCATTATGATTTTTAGAGTTGCCGACATTCGTATAATTTCTGCTTTGCCATCCTTTTTATTGGGTCAAATTCTTTTCTTTGTTTTAGGAGGGTCACCCTTGTGTCTGGGTAAAATAGCACCTTATTCCCATCGAGCTCCATCAGGCCCCCTTCGCTTTTGCCCTGACAGCCGCTGCACTTAAAATTTTCTCACGGGTTCTGGTGACGCAGAAGCTTTACCAGCACTGAGCATGGTCTTTGACCGGAACTCGGGCACGTAAAGGGGAACCGATGGGCCCTCTCTACTTCCACTGATTTCCCCAGTTTCTTCCTTCCCAGGACCTCTGGTAACGAGCATTGGAAAAATGCTATGGGATCCCTCCCTTTACCTTCTGGCAACCCCACAATTTTTATGGTGTTCCTTCCTCCAAAGTGTCAATTCTCTGCCAGAGGTGTCCCTTTTCTGTCTCCCACATGGTGACCTCCCTCTCCAATTCTGGCCTCATTATCCCCAGTTCTTTCCTCATTATCCCCAGTTCTTTCTTCCATCATCAGACACCCTTCCTGTCAATCCAATTATGACATTTTCCTATCCATTTTATTGTACAATACCCCTGTCTCTGGCCAGTCTCTCCTCCATTCTTCCCTTGGCCTTTAAAATGTCTTGTAGTGAGGACTCCGTGCCCCCTCCCCCCTCTTGCCGATGCAATCTTGCTTCCCTCATGGATCCTGGGTCTTCCCTGCTCTTTTCTCCTGATGCCACATCCAACTTCCTCATCGCTTCCCACCTCACTGGAATCTCCATTGGAGCCTTCTACCAATGCAGAGCCAAGGTCTCCAATGTCCTGTGTGTCGCTCCCACCACCCGTTGCGTTCAGCTCTTGAGTGCTCATCTCTCACTGTCCTCAGACCTCTCTGCAGGCCTCTTGCCGCACCCACGCACCCACCCCACCCCCCCCCCCCCCCCCCCCGCCCTCATACCTTGGACAATCGATTGGTGACTGTCGCTTCTCCTCCCTGGGTTGGTCTCACCTCCTGAGTGAGGTTCGACCCAGCGAGTCACGCCTTTGTCGTCATATGGGCTGGATTGGGTGCCGACCGTTCCTCCTACCTTGCTGGCTGCCTTTGTCTGACTGACATTTTTCTTTCCCATTATTTCCAGGTTGGGATCTTTATATGTCTGTTTTTGTTATTTTTGACATTCATTCTTTTTAAACTGATTTTGAATCTCCTGGTCCGGGAGCTCTAGGGGTCGACGTCCTGCTACTCTCTCCTGATCACGTGACCTCGACATTGACAGAGCCTAGGATGTGCCTAATGAAAGCTGAGATTGAAGTATTCATCTTTAATCCTAAGTGTTGAGTTTGATGATCCATCTTGAAGTCCTCTTACAGTCTTTGTCATCATGGAAGCCAGTCTTCAGCAAGTTTGGCTCAATAAATGGCTGAGACCAGTCAAGGCCACAAGAGCGGACAACTTCCTGCCTGAAGTGCAGAAGTCTTGTACTCCCCGACTTGCCTTGTTTCTGGCCAAGTTGTTCAGTACTTGTGCATCACTGGCATCGACAGGATGACGTGATATTTTCTCGGGTTTATCCTGTCAAAAAAAAAGGACGTCCACTGCGTTGGTCATCAGCATTGCAGTCATGTGCAGCATTTACATGCCAATAACCTCATTGATGCACACCTGTTCAAAGGTTCCTTTTATTGTCACTTATTAATATTTTAAAAAATGTAATATGCATGATGTGTTACAATTTTGCTGTAAGGCAAGCAAAGAGTCGCCATGAGCATTGCCTGGTGCCCCAAACTATCGAAGAAAGAGATGTAAAAAAGAGTTCCTTCAGATCCAAACCTCTAATATGATCAGGAAACGTTCAGAGCCCGAGCCCCTTTAGGAGCCCCTTTTGCACCCTCTTGAATCCCGGTTAAGATACCAAGTTCCCATGAGCCAGTCTCCAGCAGCCTGCAGGCTGATGTGAGTCCTTCAACCGCAAGTTGCTAATAGCTCACAGCCCGTCTGGGTCCTTTAGCCACTGGTCCATTATGGTCATCATCCTGTCGGGTTGCTTCCTTTTATTCTCCTCCTCAACAGGTGGTGTTATCCCCATTTCTGGTGCCCTGCACTGGTCCACTGCTCTCCTAGAGTCTGCTACCCTCACAATACACTGCATAGCATAGGTGCCATCACCTTGGGCACAGACCTCCATGGTTCCATGATTAATAAAAACACCATTGGCTCGCTCCTTTAACAGGCCGTTTAAAGCCTGTACAGAGCCATTAGCATCAGGGCCAAGCAATAAGACCCTATGGAGTAGGGCTTGGTCTCAGTTTCCTGCTCTCCCAGGTCCGCACCAGCGGCACCACTGTCCCAACGACCTTCCCCCATACTTCAAATGAAGTGAGACAAAATAATGTCCCTGGTTTTGTTTGTGGTATAAATAAAAACCAGACTACTGGGAGAAACTCACTGCTTCTCCAATAAATAAGGCGATGTGGTCTAACTGGCTAGATTAAAAGAAGATTATCGTGTTCTTAAAATAAAGCATCTTTAAGTTTGCAGTCGAGGTACTCACCGACATGACTGTAATTGGGACCGGAGAATTGGTCGTATCTCGTAATAGATGTAAGTCCGAATTTTGCCGCCCCCACATGGAGCATCGAAGTCTTAAAGCCAACGTTTTAATCAAATGTTGTATTTGATAAGCTATAACAGAGATACAGGGCGTGTAAGATCCAAAATGTGCTTACTTAGCTTATTAGTTGGTGTCCTGGGGACTGTAGGCTGGGCGCAGCCATCTTGATTCCTGAGCGCTGGCGTGGTGTGTTCACTTATTGGAGTTCGGTTGGCACATATGTCAGAGTTAAGCGCCCTGACGATATTGAATTCGTCCCCCTTAACTCGCACGTGCACCACTGAACTTCAATATGCAAACCAACGTCCATGCGCCAACCGAACTCCAATACACGAATCCACTGAGCATGTGCCAAACGTATGTGCGCAGGAATCAAGAGGGATGTGCCCAGCCTATGGATCCCAGGATGCCAACTAACAAGGTAAGTTTTGGCTCTTACATGCCCTGTATCCATGTTATAGTTTGTCAAATTCAACATAAACCGACAAATTTTATATTTTTCTTACATTTAAAAATAATTTCAGTCATGTGTGCGGATGGACACAAGTCGCATCGGTTGCAAGTCGGGGAGTACCTGTAGTTGTGTGTTTATTTTTGAAAAAAGAGTGCTGCGACAAAGTTTGAGGTGGAACGGGTTGCACTATTTTCTTAGTTTGACTTCACAGCCAGAGTTGAGTCAATAAATGGACTCAGTGCATGTACAAAAGATACTTGGAGCACAGTTGATTACATACAGGTATTACGTGCTCCTATTTTAACGAAATGGGATTATCACTGTAAGGGATAGTATATTTAATAGTTAACATTTAACACAAGCACGACACCAGTCACAGCCCAGCGATAATTCAATGCAGGTTTGTCATAGTCTATTCCAGAATTCGATATATTTGCAAAGACATGGTGATTTTGCAAAGGGAGAACCATTCTGACGGCTGAAGAGAAAACAGCTTTTTGAAGCAGCTCTTGTGCCCAGCCATTTTTTGTGGAAGTCAGGGCAAAGCCGGCTCTGTGAATGATTGGGCCTTTTCAGTGGATTGATCTGTGCCAAAGGGTCTTTTTGGGAAGCAAAAAGTGCTTCATTTTGATTGTGACTAACAGTGGAGGTCACTTGGAGAGACTGCTTCATTTTAAATGTGACTAGTATGGAAGTTACTTGGAGAGACTGGTTCGGTGCCAGGGTCTTGGAAGTTTTGTGGAGGCCACCCAGTTTGTATCTTGCCTACAAAAGGACCAGGAGTGTTATGACCACAGTTCGTGTGGATGGACATTTCTTCCAAGGCAATGTAAGAAGTATTCATAAGTCTGTAGCAGCCACAACTCCAGTCTTCCCATCAGTCCAACATTAATTCTGAGCATCACATTTCAAAGGCCTGCACTTCAACGCTGAAGTTGAAAAACTGAAATTTGAAGTAACTGTTTAGGTTTTGGCCTGGAATGTAATGGTTTGGATACAACACATAACAGGCACACACCCATCCACACACCCTGTGCATAGCTGGGGATAGTTTTAGTGTTGAGGATAGTTTAAGAGTAAGAAATAAAAACTAGTGTTTTAAAATTAACACTGTCTGGTTCATTGCCTATTGCTCCACAGCCTGTATCTGTGGAGGGAGAACCAGATAAAGTTTCAGGTCAATGACCTCTCAACTTTCAAAACGAACTAATCCTCTCTTCAAAGCTACAACCTGACTTTGTGTATTTCCAGCATTTTCTGCTCTTTTCAGATTTTTATTCTGGACAAACCTCACACGAGTGATTTTCTTTTTTTTTGCTTCATCTCTGCTCTGCTGTTTTTACCAGAATGCTCAGTACATGTGACGGACTTGTATTCATCTTAGCTTTTGGGTTGGTTGACCTGAGTGTTAATCGAATGTTATTGCTCTGTGTCAACTTGCCTAAAATAAATTCACTTTCCCCATGGTGAGTTTGAGCCACATGGGGATATTCTGTGTTCAGTCTGTGTTGAGCTACCTGTCCCCGTGTAGGGTCACGACAGAAACTACAGCAGCTTCCTAGGTTCATGGGCTTGGAAGGGAAAGTGTGATGGGAATCATTGCCGGAAGTGCCCGTAATTGAGGACAGGCTCAAGGCTTGACTAGGCTATAATACTCTTGATAGTGCCCTTTAACACTTGTTGGCGAAGATCATTTGACTATTACACAGTACACAAATGTCCTGTATTCTATACCAATTGCTGCTGAAGCCAGCAAGCCTAGATCTGTAATATTACTCATTGTAGATTGCACTGGAAGACTGATTGCTTGACCATGTGCCCGAGAGCAGCAAGAGCCTGGAGCCTCCATTTCACCAAAAACTCTCTTACTTCTACCGGTGTACTCTAAAGAGCATTCTGGCTGGTTGCATCACTTTCTGGTACAGAGTTGCCAATGCTCAGGACAAGAAAAAAAAACTTAGCCTGCGACATCACAGGCACCAGTATTCACTCCATCAAGGACATCTACAAGAGGCGTCCATCCTCAAGGACCCTCACCATCCAGGCCATGCCCTCTTCAGTCTCCTACCATTGGGGGAAAAGGAGTACAGGAGCCTGAAGATGAGCTCAAGGACTACTTCTTTCCCTTGCCATCAGATTTCTGAATGGAGAATGAACCACAAACACTGCCTTACTCTGACCTTGTACAAGTTTTATTTATTTTGTATGGTGGTTTATAGAAATGTTTGCACTAAGATGCTGCCACAAAACAATGAATTCCATGACAGGTTCATGACAATAAATTCTTATTCTGAGGTTGATTAGAAGCACTCTTTATCTCGAGAGTTTTCATGTACTGCTGTGCACCCCTAACCTTCCATTTTGGAACCATCAGCTGTTTGCAGAGCAACGCTTATTTATTCTTGAATGATAGATATTCACAGAATTGCACATTTGGAAACCACTAAGCGTGGGAATGTTTTCTTTATCACTTTCACAGATCCTGTGTGGGAAGGAGATCCCTCGGTGGATCAACCGACTGGCTCAATTCAGTTCGTGCATTCCGTTTCTGCAGAGCTGCTTGCCAAAAGAATGGCTGACTCCAGCTGCACTCCAAACCAGCGTGAGTCAGGAGCTGCAGGATGAGCTTGAAGAGGCAGAAGACGCAGTGGCTTCGCCCACTGCTTCAGCATCCACGTCTCGGTCAACCTTGGCAAGACCGGGCCACCACACCAAATTATGATTCTGTCCAATGACTCGTGACTGACTTTGTAGACTTGCAACTGACCTTTATATTTTTAAAAAAGAAAAAAGTGAAAATCAATAGGGACTGTTCTGCAGGTTACTGAATGTTCTGGAGTTTTGTTTCTCATTGTATTTTTCCTCAACGCTTTATCTAAGAATCAACGGTTTCATGTTTTGTAGGTGGCATTTTTTTCTCTGTGTGTGTGTGTGTCTGATGGACTTCAGTCACATTCTGGGGCTTGAAGAGGGATCACTGCAAAGAACTTGCGTTGTAAGGTACATATAACAGTATTTTGGATAATTGTTTACAAAGTCGCATGTTGCCAAAACTGGGATCAACACTAATGACCCCTGTTTTAACTTTTTAAGCAGTTCTTTGAAGTAGATTGCTGGGGATGTTTTGTGGCTATTTTTGCATAATTTTCCATTTCACACTCCACAGTTAAAATATAAAATGTTGCTAGACTTATAATTTAAAAAAAAATTAAATACTTCAATGTGTAAAAACAAAATCTTTTTTAAAAATGTTCCAGTCTGCAAGATGCAGAGTTAAAATGCCTTTGCTGGAAACAGAATATAAAACATCGAGAGCAATAAGCTTTTCACCAGCATTTTCTGAACAGGAAGGTTATTTTTCTTCAACTGGTGTCCTTGGGGTAGAGAATACAAGAGCTCTTCAGTAAGTAGAACAAACCAAGTCTCTTGCAGGTTGTCTCTCCTGTATGAAGAATTTTTTTTTAATCTTGAAGTTCTAGTTCATGAGTTGGAAGAATTGGTACTTTAGAATATCTGCTTAGACTATTGTGAATCATGAAATTTTAGAGAAATATCCAATGTCCTTTTTTTTTAATGGACTATTTTTGAATGGGATTTTGTGTTGGAAGTTTTTCGTCCAGAAGGAATTTGCAGTTTTCTAAGGAGATGGTGCTTTAATCGCACACTGTTTCCAGTCAGCTGGGCACGAATGATGTCACTGACCCAAGCTGGTCTCAATTATTTGCCTTTTGTTTAATTTTCAGTCCTTTTATTCATCTAAGCAGCCCATAGCAAGTTGTCTCTGCAGTTGATACTCTGCACAGCTGTGTGCCTTAGAATGTTTGTAAGTGGGGTATTACAGACTACTATTCTAAACTTGTACGAGGTTACTAAGGGACACTGCGTCTCCGGTGCTCGGCAATCATGTACATAGATCCTCCATGGGGACCTCTCCTCCTGATCTTGTAGTTGACCCATGTAGTGATTTACAAAACCGTCTAATATTTATTAAACTGGTTTTTAACAATTATCACGTCATTTACAGTAATATTACCCGACCTTTTCCTGTAACATCTTTGAATCTTAATGTTGTGACACTAATTGGGGCCAGCTCAGATCCCCAAATCTGCTAATGTTTCATGCAATGGCTCTTGACACCCAGCCAAGAATTGTGTTGCAGTTTCAGAAGTGTTCCTGACCCTGCCTGCCTCTTGCCAGCAATACAACTGCTGTCAAGATCACTTGCTGTCGTCATTTATATCAACATAAAGTTGATTCCTCTCCAATGACTTTTATGCTCCCCATTTTTTGCTGCTTTTGCCCGAGGAAACACGTTAACTTGGAGGTGGGGAGGGGAAATTGGAAGAACAAGTGAATTAAAATCAGCCCCCTCTCCCCTCCCTTGCAGCACACTTTGACAACTGTTTGGTAATGGTGAACTCCTTTGAGTGGTGAGGATTTGGGGAGTATGCTTCCTTGAAAAGTTTGAGGCTGCTGCATGGTTCGTTTCTTTTAACAGACTTGTAGGTGTCCAGTTTCCAGAAATTGGTCCCAGAAAATCAATGCTGTCCCACTTGCTCTCTGAAGATCCGCAGCTGTTTAGCACAATATGCAAATTGTGGTCATGGATCTTGCCCCATTGGCACATTCTCCTTGGGTACCTGCTGCACTCCCAGCGCAATTTTGCTAACATGCCAGTGGAACCTCTTAGCCAGTGGGTGCTGCAAGGAGGGGCTGCTTCATCCTGGCTCCCAAACCTATCCATTAGCTCTCGAAATATATTTATAAACACCAGTTCAGATGGTAATCTTTCCACCTCAGTCCTTTTGTTAGCTGCTTCACAACTTGAGACTCTACTGGTTGGAGAGGAGGGGTCAGGAAAAGCTTTATTCCTGTCTGCAAAATAAATGAATCCTGCTGCAAAGAGACCACGGACAGACACCAGGGCACGCAGCCCTCTCAAACTGAATCCTGTTTTGTCTGTTTACGTGGTCTGACAGGGGATAGGTAAGGTCATTGTTTAAAAAGAAAATTGGGTTTTCTATGGGGAGGGCAGCAAAGTTTCCTATTAGTTTGAACTAGGGACTGAGGGATTAAATAGGATGCTCCAAATATATTGGTTCTTGCACTGTGGAGCACTGCCTAACTGAGCAAGAGTTGCAGGCGCCCTCATTGTATCTTGGCTAAAGGTGGTACAGGCCTGCACAGTTCTGTCTTTTGATTGGTCCAGAACATTCCCATCCAATTGCCAGGGTAAATCTGTGAGGTGCCTTTTAATTAATAGGTTACTATCGATAATCCAGGTCAATTCATCCAAATACCTCATCCAAGATGCATTTTCCACTCCGGTAAGATTAATTCAAGTTAAATATTTAATTTAAATATTTAGGTAGCATTTCCTTTACTATTGCGAACCTTGCATACTTTAAAAGTAGTTCTTGTATTTTTTTGAACAAAATGATGTGATGGCAGCATTAAAGACAATTGTTTATTGTAAAACTTGGTTGCTTTTAAACTGGTTTTATTTCTCGAATTTCCATTTATTGGGACCCATCATCATCGCCTGTCATTAAGCCACACACCAACCATCCATCAATTCTCTGTCATTTATTGGCAAATTGGATTTGAAGCAATATTCAGAGCGTAGGGTGGTTTAAGAGCAAGGGATACATGTCATCTGGGGGCCATTGATTTATCCTCTTTTAAATATGGTAGATCATTTTATGCCGTACAGCTAGCGTAGTGGTTAGTACACCGCTGTTACGGCGCTAGCGATAGGGACCAGGGTTCGAAACCCATGCTGTTTGCAAGGAGTTTGTGCATTCTCTCTGTGTCTGCATGAGGTTTTCCCAGGGGTTGTAGGCCAATTGAGTATAATTGGGCTGCAGGGGCTTGTGGGCCAAAAGGGCCTGTTACTGTGGTGTATGTCTTAATTTAAAACTATAAAATTTAACAAGTGCCCTTAACCCCTGCCTTATCACATCCAGTGCATCACGAGCTTATGTGTTGTCAATGTCTGACTGAATCTCCCGTACTTTTAAAAATCTGCCTGACCTGCAGTAAAAAGAACCTCAGGGATGTATGTGATGTGGTCGTTTGTGCACTGCAACGGATTAGGTTAATATGTTTAAAAGGGGAAATAGTTTAAGTCACTTTTCACAAGCAAACATCACATTTCAAAAACAGAAAGAGAAAGGGAGCGAGATAAAAGCTGCAGCAGTGAAGTGAAAGACTGATAAAGACCCCATTTCAAGACGGGTTTTGAGTTCCTAGTTCAGCCTATTCGAAATCTCTATAGCGGCTGGTTGTTATGTTTCTCCTGAAGTAGGGGAAAAGAAAACCTCTTTGTGATAACCTGGAAGAAGGCACGTTTCTTCAAAAAGACACTACGGTTGTTGATTGAAGGAAATCACTTTGCATGTACAACGAGCATCTCTCTGCACCCACAAAGACCTTCCCGACTAGTAGAGACTTGAGGCACCAGAACCTGTTGAATGTAATGACTGTTTAATTCTCACAGTCCTGAAAACTGATTGATGCCAGTGAACTTGAAGAAGTGAACAGTAAACGACTGGACAGTAAAAAAGAATCATCTTCTCACGTGCACGAGCACACACACACACATGCTCTTAGAATTAGGAGAGGGTTAAGTTAAGTAACTTAAGTTAAATATTGATCTTATTATTCTGTATTAAGAAAATAAAAACAATTTTTAGCCAATTTCTGGGTGAATGTCTGTTACTGCTGGTGTTTGAGTCCTTAGGGTTCACAACAAGTGGGGACTTGTCCATTGCTCTTTGAAATATTTGGAATTTGGGAACTAAAATATTTGGAGTTTTGGGATCTTAAACCTTTGGAATTTTTGTGATTAGTAAATTGTTTTTCCAAGCTATTTTAGGTTTGTGTTGGGAAAAGCAGCAGATCAATGAGTCTTAGTGAATTTTTGATAAAACTATCACTTGCAGAGCTGCAGAGAAGAAGAAAACAGGAACGGATGGTCATTGCTGGGGAATGAAAGCTGGCTGAAGTCAAGAATTTTATGAAGAAAATAGAAATACAGAGAATTTGAGTGAAATATATGTCAGAGAAAATTTGTAGAGGAAGACGTAGAAAGTTTTCCTGAGGATAAATCTGTTGAAATGCAATTGCAATTT
The DNA here is from genome assembly GCF_036971445.1 of Narcine bancroftii. Classification (NCBI taxonomy): domain Eukaryota; kingdom Metazoa; phylum Chordata; class Chondrichthyes; order Torpediniformes; family Narcinidae; genus Narcine; species Narcine bancroftii. Next base: position 11,839,859 of record NC_091472.1, read on the forward strand.
TTAAAAAAAATTGGAGCTGGAGGAAGAGCGAGCAAAGGACAGTGGATGAAGAAAGAGAAACGGGAGTTTGAATTGCCGAAACAAACTTGAAGTGGAAGAAGCTGAAAGAAATGGGGTTTTTGAATTCGAAACATTAAGACTTGAGATCGAGGGAGGTAAGAGAACTGAGGCTCGAACTCCTGCAGAAAAGTTTATGGCCAGTAGAGAGGTTAATCTCGTTCCTCCTTTCGATGAGAGGGATATTGATACATATTTTCAGCTTTTTGAAAAAGTTGCTCAGAGCTCAAGCTGGCTGAAAGAAAAGTGGCCTCTTTTGCTCCAAAGTGTGATCAAGGGAAAAGCACAACTGGCATTGTCTAGTTTGAATGCAGAGCAAGTTGCAAATTATGAGACTGTTAGACAAGCAATATTAAAAGTTTGAGTTTGTTCCAGAAGCATATAGACAAAAATTTAGGAATTTTGGGAAAGCAGGGAACCAATCTTCTATGGATTTTGCACTTGAACAATCTATATGTTTTGACCGTTGATGCACCTCAAAAGGAATAAATAATAATTTCAAAGAGTAAGAGAATTGATATTAATTGAAGAAATTAAAAGGTGTGTTCCCAATGTGATCAAATTATACCTGGATGAGAAAGACTTGGGGACGTGGCAACAAATGGCGAGGTTAGTGGATGAATATCCTTGAACTCACAAAAACAAATGTCTGCATAGTGAGCCTTTTCAGCAGGTTAATGTGGAACAGACCAATAAGCCGGAAATTAAGTCTGGGGAGAACGGTAGGAGAAAAGATGAGGGTAAAGTAGAAAAGGGCAGAATGTCAGAAATTGTCTGTTGCTACTGTAACATGTTCTTGCAAATTGTTTAGTGCTGAAAAAGAAGAAAGAAAAGGAGACATCACCAGAAACCTGTATTCAGACAGTTGAACTTAATGAGAACAGCAGTTTCATACCTGATAAGGATGTTTTGGAAGTATTCAAACCTTTTGTATCAGAAGGCCTGATTTCAGTAAAGGAAGGAACTTCCCAAGTGCCAGTTCAAATTCTCCGAGACAATGGGACTGCCCAGTCGTTGTTGGAGAATGGTTTCACCCTTGATCAAAAGATGGACACGAGGGATGACTGATTAGAGGTGTTGGTGGAAATGTAGAATCAATAGCTCTGCACAAAGTAATGTTGAATTTGGAATTAGTTAAAGGACCAGTTGTGGGAGTTCATTTCAAAGTTGCCCATGCCAAGAGTCTCATTCTTATTAGGGAATGATAGTGAAGGATAAAGTTGGGTCAGTGTTGAGATTAACAAATAAGCAAAGTAAGGATGAGGTTGACGAAGATTGTGAGATATATCCAGCATGTTCTGTAACAAGGTCTTTGTCTAAGAGGAAGATCCAGTTGATAGAGACTTGCCCAGTACTGAAATAGTCCAGAAAGAGCAGGTTAAATTTGAGTCAGGATTTGTCTTTGTCAATGAAAGAGTTAATTGAGCAGCAAAAGACAGATTCTGATCTCACTGGTCTTGAGGGAAAAGGCTGTGGATGAGATTAAGGAAATGTCCTGTGGATATTACTGGAAGGGTGAATTGTTAATGAGGAAATGGAGACCTTGTGATGACCCTGCAAATGAAGAGTGGGTGGTGATTCATCAGGTGGTCATTCCTAAAGCCTACTGGAATGAAAATTTAAATTTGGTCCATATTACAGATTTGGGAGGTCATCTAGGTATAAAGAAGACCATGAATAAAAATATGAAACAATTTTTCTGGTCTGGTTTGAGGAAGGATGTGGTAAATTGGTGTCAGTCATGTCACCTTCGTCAGTTTGTGAGGAAACCTAACCAGGGACCTCCAGTAGCTCCCCTGCAACCTATTCCTTTTGGGGAACTTTTCACTAGGGTTATTGTGCATTGTGTGGGTTCCCTCCATAAAACAAAAGCTGGGAATCAATACTTGTTAACAATTATGCATACAGCGTCCAGATTTCCAGAAGCTATACCACTGAGGAATGTCAAAGCAAAAACAAGACTTCGCAAAACATTTTTCAGTTTTTGAGTTATCTAAAGAGATTCAGTGTGATCAAGGAGGTAATTTCATACTAAGACTTTCAGCTGTTGATTTGACCTGGGAATTAAACAGATCACTTCATCTGCGTACCATTCTAAAACTTGGAGCTTTGGAAAGACTTCATTCTACTCTTTAAAAATATGATGAGAATTTACTGTCTGGAGAATGGAAAAGATTGGGACGAAGGTATTCATTTACTGTAAGAGAGTCTGTACAGGATTCATTAGGTTTCAGTCCTTTTGAAATTGTTTGGACATCAGGTTAGAGAACCTTTAAGGTTGGTTTAAAAATAACTTAATGAGGATGTGTAGTTGAACTTGCTGGATTATGTTTCTAAATTTAAAGATTGATTACAAAAAGTGTCAAGTTTGGTTCAAGAGATTTTGAAAATGGCTCAGGGTGAAATGAAATGATTATTTGGCAGGAAGAGTTAAGTGAGGAATTTTAAGCCAGGAAATAAAGTATTAATTTTTTTTTCCCCAACACATGTCAATCCTCTTAGAGCAAAATTTTCTGGACCATTCGAAGTAAAATCAAAGCTGAATGATGTAAAATGATTGATAAACACTCCAGATCATAGGTATAAAACTCAGGTTTGTTGTATTAGCATGTTGAAACCTTACCATGAATAAAGTGGTAGTGGAGAACAGTTAAAATCAGAGGTGTTAGTTGTTGATAGGGTTGAGGAAGTTATGGATCATAGGATGAAATAGAATCTTGAGGGTAACCTGAAAAAAAACCATAGTTCCCCTGCATCTGTCTAACTCAACAGTTTTTGCAAATCTGGAGGTAGTTAAGCCATCTTAAATCACAATAACAAAAGCAGTTGCTTTTGAAATATGCAAATTTGTTTCCTGATGTGCCAAAAAGGATATCAGTGATTTGTCATGATGTGTATCTGGGTACAACCCATGAACCACAATGATATTTACTGACCACAATCCTCTGGTGTGTTTGAATAAGATGAAGAATAAAAATAGGAGATTATTAAATGGGAATTTGATCTTGCAAGAATATAATCTGCAAATTAATCATATCAAAGGTACAAATAATGTGATCACAGATTGCTTGTCTAGATGTTGAAATGATCATGTAAAGGAAAAACTTTCATTATTGAGATACGTTTGTTACAAGATCAAACCAGCCACCACAAAGAAGGCATATCACACAGGGATAAAGATGAACAATTACTTTATTAACAAAAAATTCACCTTCAAACTTTAATTCAAAATCCCTCCTTTTATAACAATGCCCACTGGTTACTATGCAAATTCCTATAACAGTGTAAAATGAATAAATTCCCCAGCCTAAATATAACATATGTAATTAAAGTCTAAGTTATATTTCCAACCAGCCCACAGAAAAACTTAGACACAAGACTCACAAAACTTCGATCTCAAACAAAGCAAAGATCATAAACAAAATTCAGTTTGTTTGGTAAACTGAAGCCAAAAGATCTTTGAGAGAGAGAGAGCACAAAATTTGAAGTTTTCGTGTGTTCCTGCAGAAGGAGGAACCACTGGCTTGGTCCGGATCCTTCTGGCTGCCTTCGGAATGTTCATCCTTTTTGAAATCCTACATTCTACACTGTCCTCCAGACCATGACTCATGCTCTGGGCCTTCTTCCACTCCACAGCACCAAGTTTATCGTCCAAGTCCAGAAATTTTTAGATAATTTTCTGCACATGCTCAGTTTGTCTCCCACTCTCTCAGCAGTCCACCTTCACCTTGGATCTCTGAGGCAAACTCACTTTTTAACATAAAACACATAGGCCAATACACAACACAGAACTCTGTAACACGTTGCTGTTACATGATATATATTGTGTATAGTTATCACTGTAGTAGTGTACCGCACGGATGGCAGTCTCTTCAATCTGAGGCGCCTGCAAGCTCACACCAAGACACAAGAGAAACTTGTCCGTGAACTACTCTTTGCAGACGATGCCGCTTTAGTTGCCCATTCAGAGCCAGCTCTTCAGCGCTTGACGTCCTGCTTTGCGGAAACTGCCAAAATGTTTGGCCTGGAAGTCAGCCTGAAGAAAACTGAGGTCCTCCATCAGCCAGCTCCCCACCATGACTACCAGCCCCCCCACATCTCCATCGGGCACACAAAACTCAAAACGGTCAACCAGTTTACCTATCTCGGCTGTACCATTTCATCAGATGCAAGGATCGACAATGAGATAGACAACAGACTCGCCAAGGCAAATAGCGCCTTTGGAAGACTACACCAAAGAGTCTGGAAAAACAACCAACTGAAAAACCTCACAAAGATAAGCGTATACAGAGCCGTTGTCATACCCACACTCCTGTTCGGCTCCGAATCATGGGTCCTCTACCGGCACCACCTACGGCTCCTAGAACGCTTCCACCAGCGTTGTCTCCGCTCCATCCTCAACATCCATTGGAGCGCTTTCATCCCTAACGTCGAAGTACTCGAGATGGCAGAGGTCGACAGCATCGAGTCCACGCTGCTGAAGATCCAGCTGCGCTGGATGGGTCACGTCTCCAGAATGGAGGACCATCGCCTTCCCAAGATCGTGTTATATGGCGAGCTCTCCACTGGCCACCGTGACAGAGGTGCACCAAAGGTACAAGGACTGCCTAAAGAAATCTCTTGGTGTCTGCCACATTGACCACCGCCAGTGGGCTGATAACGCCTCAAACCGTGCATCTTGGCGCCTCACAATTTGGCGGGCAGCAACCTCCTTTGAAGACCGCAGAGCCCACCTCACTGACAAAAGGCAAAGGAGGAAAAACCCAACACCCAACCCCAACCAACCAATTTTCCCCTGCAACCGCTGCAACCGTGTCTGCCTGTCCCGCATCGGACTTGTCAGCCACAAACGAGCCTGCAGCTGACGTGGACTTTTTACCCCCTCCATAAATCTTCGTCCGCGAAGCCAAGCCAAAGAAAGAAGATGGTTGTTAGAAATTTGTGTAGGTTATAAAATTTTTAACTCAAGCTATAATTCCTTTGTAGGGGAAAGTATAATGGAATAAGTTAAAAAGGTGGAATAAAATTAGATAGTTTAGGTCAATTTTTACAAGCAAACATCACATTTCAAAAACAAAGAGATAAAAGCTGCTGCAGTCAGTGAAAGACTGGTAAAGTGAAAAGACTCCATTTCAAGACTGGTTTTGAGTTCAGAGTTCAGCCTATTCAAAATCTCTATTGTGGCTGGTTGTTGGGGAAAAGTAACCTAGAAGAAGGCACATTTCTTCACAAAGACACTTCAGTTGCTGATTGAAGGAAATCAGTTTGCATGTACAACTCTCCACCCACCAAAGACCTTCCTGACTGGTTACAAGTTAAGGCACCAGAGCCTGTTGAATGTAATGAGTGTTTAATTCTATACACTATCAAAAACTGATTGATACCAGTGACTTGAAGAAGTGAAGAGTAAATGGCAGGACTATGAAAAAGAACACACTCTTAGAATTAAAAAGGGGTTAAGTTAAATAACTTAATAGTGATAAGTAAAATATTGATCTTATTATTCTGTATTAAGAAAATAAAGCCAATTTTGTTTAAGTAGCCATTGTCTTGATGAATTTCTATTGCTACTGATTTTTGAGTGCTTAGGCCTCGTAACAGTACTTGGACAATAAATATGAACTTTGAACTACTCTGGTGAAAATGTGCATTGGAGCCAGGTTTCACCCTCTAACAAATTCCACAATTAATTGGGTATTCCAAATTTTTTTGCTTGGTAATCAGGTAATTTAGCCCATCGAGTCCATGATGTCTCCCAACTGAGCAATGTCATCTATTCCAGTCATCTTCATGGCCTTGTACTTCTATATTATTCTTCTCATATGCCCATAAGCTCCTCTTCACTTCTTTGACCATTTACTCACATGGATTATTAATGTATTGTTGTTGATTAATCTACCAGCACAGCTTTGAGAGGAAACTGCTTGGGTTTCTCCCAGTGCTCCATCCATGGGGAGAACAGCCACATAGATGGCTCTGGATGTCAGGATCCAGCCCAGGTCCCCAGAGCTGTGAAGCAGTAGTGCCACCTGCTGTGCTGCCATGCCACTTCTGTAAACTATACACAATAAGTACTGCCAAGCTTTTATTTCCCCTTGACCTGGTTTTGATGCGTTATTCCCAATCTCCAAGTCACCCTCTTTAAACTCTTTCCCCCATGGCATTAACAATGTTCCTGTTGATAAGGCTCCATCAATGGATGGAAATGGTCCCTCAGTGTTTCGGGACCAGACTCTTTATCGAGACTTCTAAAAGGAAGTAGCCTAATGTATATTGTGCAATGAGTGACTCACCACTTGTCACCCAGAGCCTTTTTAACCATTTATCTGCAGGGCATGTCAGGGCAAAATCGAATTCTTGCCTGAATGGGTTTTGCCTTATCAAACCTTGGTTAGGTCACACTGACAATACTCTGAGTTCTGGCCACCACAGAGCAGAGAAGACGTGATTGTGCAGGAGAGGGTGCACAGGAAACTCACCAGAATGTTGTCTGGCTTGTCTCATTTATTTAAAAAAAGAGAATGAACAAACTAATTCTGTTTTCCCTAAGAAGGAGGAGATTGAGAAGTGAAACAATCTGCCGTTCAGGCTCATGCCTGCTTTTTGAGTACACCTTGACCGAGGGCTCTATCTTAAAACCTTGGTTCTATATCTTTGCCTCCTGTGGACACTGCGGGGCCTGCTGAGTTTCTCCAGCACTTTTGTGTATTTGCCAGATTGAGATGTGACCTGCAGTCAGTGAAAATTATGAAAGGTAATGGTTCCATTATTGTCACATCACTACATTTAGAATGTAACATACATGAAATTCTTTAACTTTTATCTAAAGCATACAGAGTGTTGCCACTTCGTCCAGCACCCCTTGCAGGGACCTACAGCACCTGGTGGTCCCCCATCCAAGTACCGACCAGTCCTGTGCCTTCTTAGCTTCTGAGATTAGACAATCCCAGGGGTATTCAGGCTATGAGGTGCTGTTGGGGTAGATAGTTTAAAGAAAATTTCACCTAAAGATGAGGGCATGTGTTCAATGTTAGGAGGCTTAGAAAGCATCCTTCGAGTAGCATTTCCCACAGAATGAAGAGTTGGTGGAAACAGATTCAAGAAACATTTCTTTCTTTTCTTTGGCTTGGCTTCGCGGACGAAAATTTATGGAGGGGGTAAAAAGTCCACGTCAGCTGCAGGCTCGTTTGTGGCTGACCAGTCCGATGCGGGACAGGCAGACACGATTGCAGCAGTTGCAAGGGAAAATTGGTTGGTTGGGGTTGGGTGTTGGGTTTTTCCTCCTTTGACTTCTGTCAGTGAGGTGGGCTCTGCGGTCTTCTTCAAAGGAGGCTGCTGCCCGCCAAACTGTGAGGCGCCAAGATGCACGGTTTGAGGCGTTATCAGCCCACTGGCGGTGGTCAATGTGGCAGACACCAAGAGATTTCTTTAGGCAGTCCTTGTACCTTTGGTGCACCTCTGTCACGGTGGCCAGTGGAGAGCTCGCCATATAATACGATCTTGGGAAGGCGATGGTCCTCCATTCTGGAGACGTGACCCATCCAGCGCAGCTGGATCTTCAGCAGCGTGGACTCGATGCTGTCGACCTCTGCCATCTCGAGTACCTCGACGTTAGGGGTGTGAGCGCTCCAATGGATGTTGAGGATGGAGCGGAGACAACGCTGGTGGAAGCGTTCTAGGAGCCGTAGGTGGTGCCGGTAGAGGACCCATGATTCGGAGCCGAACAGGAGTGTGGGTATGACAACGGCTCTGTATACGCTTATCTTTGTGAGGTTTTTCAGTTGGTTGTTTTTCCAGACTCTTTTGTGTAGTCTTCCAAAGGCGCTATTTGCCTTGGCGAGTCTGTTGTCTATCTCATTGTCGATCCTTGCATCTGATGAAATGGTGCAGCCGAGATAGGTAAACTGGTTGACCGTTTTGAGTTTTGTGTGCCCGATGGAGATGTGGGGGGGCTGGTAGTCATGGTGGGGAGCTGGCTGATGGAGGACCTCAGTTTTCTTCAGGCTGACTTCCAGGCCAAACATTTTGGCAGTTTCCGCAAAGCAGGACGTCAAGCGCTGAAGAGCTGGCTCTGAATGGGCAACTAAAGCGGCATCATCTGCAAAGAGTAGTTCACGGACAAGTTTCTCTTGTGTCTTGGTGTGAGCTTGCAGGCGCCTCAGATTGAAGAGACTGCCATCCGTGCGGTACCGGATGTAAACAGCGTCTTCATTGTTGGGGTCTTTCATGGCTTGGTTCAGCATCATGCTGAAGAAGATTGAAAAGAGGGTTGGTGCGAGAACACAGCCTTGCTTCACGCCATTGTTAATGGAGAAGGGTTCAGAGAGCTCATTGCTGTATCTGACCCGACCTTGTTGGTTTTCGTGCAGTTGGATAATCATGTTGAGGAACTTTGGGGGACATCCGATGCGCTCTAGTATTTGCCAAAGCCCTTTCCTGCTCACGGTGTCGAAGGCTTTGGTGAGGTCAACAAAGGTGATGTAGAGTCCTTTGTTTTGTTCTCTACACTTTTCTTGGAGCTGTCTGAGGGCAAAGACCATGTCAGTGGTTCCTCTGTTAGCGCGAAAGCCGCACTGTGATTCTGGGAGAATATTCTCAGCGACACTAGGTATTATTCTATTTAGTAGAATCCTAGCGAAGATTTTGCCTGCAATGGAGAGCAACGTGATTCCCCTGTAGTTTGAGCAGTCTGATTTCTCGCCTTTGTTTTTGTACAGGGTGATGATGGTGGCATCACGAAGATCCTGAGGCAGTTTACCTTGGTCCCAACAAAGCTTGAAAAACTCATGCAGTTTGGCATGCAGAGTTTTGCCGCCAGCCTTCCAGACTTCTGGGGGGATTCCATCCATACCTGCTGCTTTGCCACTTTTCAGTTGTTCGATTGCCTTATATGTCTCATCCAGGGTGGGAACCTCATCCAGCTCTAGCCTTAGGGGCTGTTGAGGGAGCTGGAGCAGGGCGGAATCTTGGACTGAGCGGTTGGTACTGAAAAGAGATTGGAAGTGTTCTGACCATTGGTTGAGGATGGAGATCTTGTCGCTGAGGAGGACTTTGCCGTCTGAGCTGCGCAGCGGGCTTTGGACTTGGGGTGAGGGGCCGTACACAGCCTTTAGAGCCTCGTAGAAACCCCTGAAGTCGCCAATGTCCGCGCTGAGCTGTGTTCGTTTGGCGAGGCTAGTCCACCACTCATTTTGGATCTCCCGGAGTTTGCGCTGAAGATGGCTGCATGCGCGACGGAAGGCTTGTTTCTTCTCTGGACAGGACGGCTTTGTAAGGTGAGCCTGGTGGGCAGCTCGCTTCTTTGCCAGCAGCTCCTGGATTTCCTGGCTGTTTTCGTCAAACCAGTCCTTGTTTTTCCTGGAGGAGAAGCCCAGTACCTCTTCAGTGGATTGCAGTATGGTAGTCTTCAACTGATCCCAGAGGGTTTCAGGGGACGGGTCCGTGAGGCGGGTTGCAACGTCGAGCTTTGCTTTGAGGTTTGCCTGGAAGTTTCCTCTCGCTTCGTCTGACTGCAGTTTTCCAACATTGAACCTCTTTCTGGGGGCTTTATTGTTCCTGGGCTTTGGCTTGAAGTGAAGGTTGAGCTTGCAGCGAACCAGCCGGTGGTCAGTGTGGCATTCCGCGCTAGGCATGACCCTGGTGTGGAGCACATCTTGTTTGTCACTTTCTCGCACCAGGACGTAGTCCAGGAGGTGCCAGTGTTTGGATCGGGGATGCATCCAGGTGGTCTTAAGGCTGTCCCTCTGCTGAAAAAGGGTGTTTGTAATGACAAGCCGCTGTTCTGCGCAGAGCTCCAACAGGAGGCGCCCATTGTCGTTGCACTTGCCGACGCCATGCTTGCCCAGGATTCCTGGCCAGGTTTCTGAGTCTTTGCCGACACGAGCGTTGAAGTCGCCCAGGTATTGAATTACCAAATGAGGTAAGCACTTTTTATATCAAACACCCACTGAGTGTGGCACCCATGATCCAAGGGAGCAGTGGACGAGTGCATGGCACCAGAGCAGGAGAACACTACCCTGCCTGTAGTACCTAGGAGAGGATTCTACAGGGTAGGAAACCATATCAATGAACAGCAATTGGCTTGGGAGCCAAGAGCCTCGCATCTTGCTGCAAACAAGCAGCCCATGGGAACTTGGTATTGAAGCGCAGATTCATGAGGGTACTAATGCAAACAAGTCTCTTGAAGGGGCCTTGAGCTTCTTAATCTCTTTGAGGTTTTGGAACCAGTGGACAGGAAGGGTGACTTGGATGCTTCCGACTCTGGTTCACCACTGGACCAGAGGTTACAGATGTGCAGGAAGTGGCATCAGAGGAGGTGCTAGGATCCACAGGCACTTAATGACTCTGAAGGGATTCTTTTTTGCCTTGATAAGGATACTGAACTAGTACAGATTACAGAGGGGTAGGTAACCCCTCCACCTATCATCTCCCCCCCTTCCCCCTTTTGTTAGGACATCTCTCATGTTCCTCCACATCTGGATGAAAGAGCTCCAGCCTGAAATGTTGGTGATGTATCTTCACCGTTGCTACATAAAGGCACTGTTTGACCTGCTGAACTTCTCCAGCATTTGTGTGTTTTTCACTTAATCATGGTGTTAACAGAATCCTGTGTTTTATCACAGAGGGGGAGGTGCTTGCGGGCTTGAGGCAAATAAGGGCGATAAATCCCCAGGGCCTGACAAGATATTCCCTCGGGGTGGGGGGGGGGGGGTTAGTGCAGAAATTTCAGGGGCCCGAGTCGAGGTAGTTAAAACATCTTTGGCCACGGGTGAGATGCCAGAGGATGGGAGGATCGTGTAGCACTGCTAAAGCCAGAGCTGCCGAAATACATGCCATCCACACCAAGCAAGTAAACCAGTAACTGCTGTTTATTCAAACCACGCGCGTTCCTTTTTAGGGGAGGTGGCAAACTCACGGGAGTGATGTCATAATGCTGCTGTGAGGCCTGGCCGTTCCCCTGGCAACGCGCTCCTGCAGCCTGGAACTTCTGCACAGTGGGGAGAAAGCCCCTGTACCCCACTGCGCTGGCTGTTCGCTACGCCGATTCAGCCCGTCATATGCGGGGTTGACCCAGCCTGCTATAATAGCTAATATTGTTTGCTTATTTAAGAAAGTGAGTGTCCAAGAATAATGTGTAAAATTATAAGTTTGTCATCCACGGTGGGTAAGTCATTGGAAGGAATTCTAAGACACGGTGTATTTATAAGTATTTGGATCGTCGGACTGATTTGGGATAGTCATCATTGCTTTGTGTGTGATTAACCAATTTTGTGCAGTTTATCGAGGATGTTACTGGGAAAGTTGGTGAAGGAAAAACAATGTATGTTGTCTACATGGGCTTTAATAGGGCCTTTGACGAGGTCCTGCATGGGAGGTTGGTCAAAAAGGTTCAGTTGCCTGGTATTCAAGATGAGGAAGTAAATTGGACTAGACATTGGATTTGTGAGAGAAGCCAGAGAGTGGTAGTAGATGATTGTCTCTCCAACTGGAGGCCTGTGACTAGTGGTGTGCCTCAGGGATTGGTGCTGGGTCCACTTTTGTTTGTTATCTACAGTATATCAATGATCTGGATGGTAATGTGGTAAATTGGATCGCAAGTTTGCAGAGGACACAAAGATTGGAGGTGTTGTGGACAGCGAGGAAGGTTTTCAAAGTTTGCAGTGGAACCTGCCCAGCTGGAAAAATGGGCTGAAAAATGGCAGATGGGATTTAATGCTGACAAGTGTAGGGTGTTGCATTTTGAGAGGACAAACCAAGGTAGGACACACATGGTAAACAGTCAGGCACTGAGGAGTGCAGCAGACAGATGGATCTGGGAATACTGAACGTAATTTCCAGAAAGTTGGCGTTAAAGGGAGATGGGGCCATAAAGAGAACTTTTGCCATGCTGGCCTTCATAAATCTAAAAGTAGAAGAGTTGGGATGTTATGGTGAAGTTTTATATTTGTGAGGCCAAATTTGGAGTATTGGGTGCAGTTTTTCTCACCAACCTCCAGAAAAGATCAGTAAGATTGTGAAGAGCAGAGTTACAGGGAAAGGTTGAATAGGTTTGGACTGTATTTCATGGAGTGCTGGAGAATGAGGGGAGATTTGATTAAGGAATACAAAAATGATGATGGGTATAGCGTAAATGCAAGAAGGATTCCACTGAGAGTTAGTGAGTCAAGAACTGGAGCACATGGGTTATGGGTTAAGCAGACAGACTGCTCGTCAGGTGCACCAGACCAGTTCTGAAGCAGGTTAAAACCTGGCCAGCAGGAGCCATTCATGCGCTTCAGGACTGCTTTGAGCTTCTCATTCTTACTCCTTTCTTTCTGTTCTAACACTTTACTATGTAGTCTTCTTTCTTTTCTTCAGCTTTTCTTGGGACTGTAGGGGGTTGGGGAGAGGGTGTTGGGGTATTATCATCGTGTATTTGATATTCAATTACATCTGTATTTTGAAATATATTTGAATGCAGGTATGGTTAAAGCTTTTAAATAAAATATTTTTAAAAAAGACTGCTTTGAGTGCACATGTTCAAGGAAGCAGTAGCTGGTGGCAACTGCATCAATCTGGAGGAGTATACGGCATCAGTGACCAGCTACATCAGTAAGTGTTTGGACGATGTCACTGTGCCCAAGACCATCATAACCGGCTCCAATCAGAAGCCATGGATGACAGTGGAGGTGTGCATGCTGCTGAGGAACCGAGACGCTGCCTTCAGAGCAGGCGATAAGATGTGCCTGTGCTGTTGATGCCTCCCTCCCAGATTCACTGAATAACTTCTACGCGCATTTTGAGGCAAAAAAAAATGAAGTGGCGGCAATGAAAACCACCTCTCCTCCAAATGATCAGGTGTTGTGTCTTACAGTGGCCGATGTGATGAGAGTGCTAGGCAAGGTCAACCCACGGAAAGCTGCCGGACCAGATAGCATTCCTGGCAGAGTGCACAGCGGATGTGCGGCTCAGCTAGCAGATGTTCTCGCCAACATTTTTAACATCTCGGTGAGAAGCGCCATGGTCCCAATGTGCTTCAGCCTCCAACATTGTCCCCGTGCTGAAGTAGTAGTCTGAGTCCTACCTCAATGACTACCACCCCGTCGCACTCACGTTGATCAACATGAAGCGCTTCGAGAGGCTTGTCATGGGGCACATCAAGCTCCTGCTGCCCCTGTCACTGGACCCCCTGCAGTTTACATACAGACCCAACCACTCTACAGATGATGCCATAGCCACCACCCTACATCTAGTCCTCACCCATCTGGAAAATAAGGACACATATGTTCGAATGCTGTTTATTGACCTACTTTCAGCATTTAACACAATCATACCTCACTACCTGATGGGGAAGTTGAGCCTCTTGGGTCTAAACACCTCCCTTTACAATTGGATTCATGACTTCCTGTCAGGGGAGACCTCAAGCAGTCCGGATCAGTAACAGCCCTTCCAAGACCATCACACTGGGCACCCCCCCCCCCCCCCCCCACACACAACCAGGGCTGCGTGCTAAGTCCACTGCTATAACTGTTGACCCACAACTGTGCAGCTCGAACTACATCATCAAGTTCATTGATGGGCCTTATTAGCAAGAATGATGAGTCCGCGTACAAAGATGAAGTGCAGATGCTAATGGACTGGTGCAGAGCACATTCCCCCCCCCCCCCCACCCACCCCCTTATTTGCAGAAAAAAACTGTTCTTCAACCTATCAGTCAGGCTTCTGGAACTTCTGCCTGAAGGTGCCTGCCCAGAGGAGCACTGAGAAATCACCACATTGGGCAAGTTCAATTCTAGAAGGAGGTTCTCACCTTAGGAAGAGCAGGGAAAGGGCCTATATAGTGTTGGATTCTGCAATAAGTTTTGCAGTGAACTGGAAATCTCTACCCAAGTATTGTTCAGATGGCTGGCTCATCCCCTGGCTCCACCTTTACCTACCTCAATATAAATGCTAGTTTTCCCACCTCAGATTCACCCGAGGACTATTGGTCCATTGATTGTAAGCTACTAAAAGCATGTTGGTATTCCTCCCTTGTCTCTGAGTGCATTCAGTCGTATTACAATTTTAATAGCTTACTTTGAACAGGATGGAAGCCCTGTTGAAGCCAGGCATGTTCCAGGTTGACCTTCTGTCCCCTGAGCCCCCAGAGGAATTCGCCTACTGTCTGGAGTGCTTCCACTCCTACGTGAAGGCTACACAAGACGTCTTCAACTCTGATTGTCTCTGGAGATTGACAATTTCTTGAGTTGGCCACAAAGGGTACTCTGTCATCAGAGACTGAGCTACCTACAAATTGACCATAGAAGGCTTGAAGGCCCATTACAAGGCCCCAGAATGATGTGCTGACGAGGCATCAACTCTCTCAACGTTGGCAATGTCCGGGTGAGTCGCTCGACAACTATATTCTTGAACTGTGGACCCTGACCAGAAAATGCCACTATGAAGCGGCAATGGCCCAGGTGAGAGAGGAGGAACAAATCTGGGACACCCTCATGGCAGCAGTGAGGTCGAGGTAAATGAGGCAGCAACTTCTGGAGTTGGAGAAGAAAGATTTGGCCAGCACCCTGGAGCTGGCAAAAACCTCAAACAGATCCAACTGGGATCTGCCAACCTCACGGGGGGAAGAGGTGCCTTTTCAGAGGTCATTGGGACACCTGTGGCCCTGCAGCCCCAGTGCTGACCGCTGCAGCCATGCATGATCGGGGATGCTACTTCTGTGGAAAGGCACAGCACCTCCACACCTGATGCCCCATGAAGGACTCCGTGTGCGCTGGTTGCAGTAAGCGTGGGCACTGGGTGAAGGTCTGCCGGGCTAAAGGGAACCCAAAGAGGGCGACTGCATGTGCAACCCCTGAATCATTACTCGATCTGTGCCTGAGTCCCAAAGGACCACCCCCCGTCTCTCCATGCTGTTTTCCCCTGGCGTCTTCTTGCTGAGCCTCATGGCAGGACCCGCCACTGGAAATAAAGCACCGGGAAGCCACGGGGCCCATCGTGCCATGCCTTGAGGTTGATGCCACCTAGTCTGTCATTGGATCACGATGAAGGATGGCCATCTTGCTGTGCCTTGTGATCGACACCATCTTATCTGTCCCAGGCCAAGAGGGGAGAGTTGACATCAGCATGGAGAGTGTTGGGGTTTCCGGAGCACTGGCTTCAGTCGTCCTGGATCAGGCAATAGCTCACCAATTGAATAACTCGATGATGGAGGTGAGAGTAAGCGGACATTTGACTGATTACTTTGTAGACACTGGCTCCACGGAGAGCTTTATAAACTCTGTGACGGCTCTGCGGTACAACTTAAGAGTGTACCCGAAGGACTATTATATTTTCCTAGCATCGCACTCGCAATCTGGGATGATCCAGGGGTACTGTATTGTACATCTAACAGTAAAAGGGGGGGAATTTTGTAAGTTCCGATTGTATATTCTGAAGGATTTGTGTGCTCCTGTGTTGCTGGACCTGGACTTCCTGTGTCACCATAGGAGCGTGACCATGGATACTCTGGCCCACTCCCTCCAATCACGGGATGGAATGGACGGTCCCAAAAGATGGACACCACATGTGGTCTCTCCATCCTAAATACTGATATCCCCCTCCCCCACCAACTGTTTCTGAACCTGACTCCCGATTGCAAACTAATAGTTACAAAGAGCAGGCGATACAGTGCGGGAATCGGGAATTTATCAGAGCCAAGACACAGCGGCTACTCAAAGAAAATATTGTTGAGCCTAGCAACAGCCCATGGAGAGCCCAGATGGTGGTTGTGAAAGGGGGAGAAAAGTCCAGGCTCGTGATTGACCACAGCCAAACAATTAATCTCTTTACACTCTTGGACGCATACCCCTTCCCTCAAATTTCGGACATGGTAAACAAAATTGCACAGTACCAGTCTATTTGACCTGAAAGCTGCATACCATCATATAAATATATAGCAGTTTACAGTGCAGGAACAGGCCAGGTTGGCCCTTCGGGTCCGCGTTGGTTCACTTGAACAACTTCACTAGATCCCCCCTCCCACTTTCCACCCATAACCCTCCAACCCCCTCATATCCATGTATACATCCAACCTTCTCTTAAATGACAGAAAGGACCCTGCCGCAACTATCTCCTCTGGAAGATCATTCCATTCTGCCACCACTCTTTGAGTGAAGAAGCTCCCTCTAACATTTCTCCTAAAGTTTTGCCCCCTTACCCTTAACTTATGCCCTCTTGTTCCAACCTCCCCTGCCCTCAAGGGGAAGAGTCTACTCACATCTAGTCTATCTATTCCCATCGTAATTTTAAATACCTCTATCAAATCTCCTCTCAGCCGTCTGTGTTCCAATGAATAAAGTTCCAGTCCCCTTAATCTCTCCCTGTAATCCAGATGTTGCAAGCCAGGCAACATTTTTGCAAACCTTCTCTGCTCCCTCTCCACCTTATCTATATCTTTCCTATAATTTGGAGACCAGAACTGAACACAATATTCCAAACCAGGCCTCACTAATGCCTTAAACAGTCGCAGCATCACTTCCCAGCTCCTATACTCTATGCTATGATTTATGAAGGCCAGCATACCATATGCCTTCTTAACCACCCTGTCTACATGGGAATGCACCTTCAATGAACTCTGTACCATAACCCCCAGGTCCCTCTGTTCCTCTGCGTACATGTCCTATTTTGGTTATTTTTTTCCCAAATGCAGCACCTCGCACTTGTCTACATTAGATTCCATCTGCCATCTTTCAGCCCACTCTTCCAAACCAAATTCTTCTGTAATCCAAGTAAACCTTCCTCACTATCCACCACTCCCCCCATTTTCATATTGTCTGCATATTTGCTGACCCAGTTAACTACCCCCTCATCCAAATCATTAATATAAATGATAAACAACGGGGGACCCAGCACCGATCCCTGAGGCACACTGCTCAGTTACCGATCTGTTCTGAGGACCGCCCCTACACAGTATTTGTGGCAGATGGATGGCTCTATCAATTCCAGAGGGTCCCTTTTGGTATCACCAATGGGGTCTCAGTCATCCAGAGACAGATGGACAAAATGGTTGATGCGTATTGGTTGAAGGCCACCTTCCCTTATCTCAACAATGTCACAATTTGTGGACACTCTCATGATGCCAACCTCCAGAGCTTTCTCCACACGGCCAAGGCCCTGAACTTCATGTACAACTCCAGTAAGTGCATGTTCTGGGCATCTGGCGATCCTGGGGTATGTGGTCAAGAATGGCATCATTGTTCCTGACCCTGATCAAATGGACCCCCTGTTAGACCTCCCGATCCTGAGGACCATGAAAGCCTTAAGGAGGTGCCTGTGCTTCTTCTCCTACAACACCCAGTGGGTTCCTCACTATGCGGATAAGGTCCAACCCCTTTTAAAGTCCACCTGTTTCCCATTGTTGGCTGAAGTCCAGGTGGCTTTTGACTAGGTTCAGAGCTACATCATAAAGCCACCATGCATGAAGTGGACAAGAACACACCCTTCCAGATGTCTGACGTAGCTCTGGCCGCTACCTTTTATCAGGCCGGTTGCCTTTTTTTCCTGCACCCTACTGATGGAACCCATCAGTGGAGAAAGAGGCCCAAGTCACTGTTGAGGCAATCAGGCACTGGAGGCATTACTAAGTCAGCAGAAAATTTACACTGCTCACCGACCAGTGATCAGTGGCATTTATGTTTAATAATGTAAAAAGAGTTCAAAGAATGATAAGATCGCTAGGTGGAGGATCGAGCTCTCCACCTTTAGTTATGACATAGCATACAGGCCAGGTACCCTCAATGAGCCTCCAGAAGTCCTGTCATGAGGAAGCTGTGCCTCTGCACTGGCCAGTTGTGGTCGCTGCACGATGAGCTTTGCCACCCAGGTATCACCCACATGGCTCATTTCGTCAAAGCACGCAACCTGCCCTACTCCATTGAGGACATCGGGGAAATGACCAGGTCCTGCCAGATCAGTGCGGAGTGCAAGCCGCACTTCTACCGCCTCGACAAAGTACACCTGATAAAGGCATCCCACCCCTTCGAACAACTCAGTGTCGATTTCAAGGGACCCCCCCTTTCTCCAACGGAAACATGTACTTTCTTAGCGTCATCAACGAGTATTCAGGTTTTCCGTTCACCATCCCCTGTCCAGACATGACCACCAGCATGGTCATCAAGGCCTTGCACTCTCTTTTGGCCCTGTTCAGGTATCCCAGCTATATCCATAGTGACTGGGACTCATCATTTATGAGTGAAGAGCTACACCAGGTGCAATTAGTGGGGCAAAGGTACCTCCAGTATCTTTTAAGCTGAGGGGGGATAACCCCAGTAAATCGCCAACCCAGAGATTTAAGGGGGATCCCGCCCCCATGAAGACGCAGTAAATGTCGCGTCATGCAAACTAGTCCCCCCCACCAGCTGTCAGTCTCCCTCCCACTGTCAATCATGCTCCCCTCTGCCCCGCAGCAACTGACCCCTCTGCCCTCATAGCAGCAACCCCTCTCCTCGCTCCCTTGTGACAGTGACCCTTCTCCCGCTGATCACGGCACCCCCCACAACGTTGATCTCACTCCCCCCTGATTGTGGCCCCCGACTCACCCCCCCACCCCACATCTCCACCCCGGGCCCTGGCCGCAACCCCTCTCTCCCCCCCGATCACAGCAGACACTTCAGCCGGGGCTTCCCTGTGACGCCCAGTGCATAAGCGCTGACGTCACAGGAGTAACCGAGTCAGCCATTTTGCTGTTCAAGCTGCTGATCAATGTGTCCTGGGTAAGTTTAACAGGGCTCCATGACTACCTCCCGGTTGATTTTGGATGATGTTGACCAGGTCGGACCCTTTCAAGCCACCTTGTGAATGGAACGCTAACCGAGCAAATTGCCTGGTTAACCCCATTTTACAAGGCAGTTTGAAAGCACCTAGTGACTCAACTTCAATGGTGTATTTCAACTGCTTACCACTCTCTGGATGAAGAATGGCCCCCCTCCTGTTCGTAGAAGATACCCCTCAAACCCCTTTTTTATTTTATGTTCTGACTCTCTCTAACTTTGTGTTCCTTTGTTCATACTCTTCACTTTTGATTGACTGGATGGTCTTGATTACAAATCCTCATAACAACTCTGGTCTCACCCTATCACAGATATTCTCTTTCTCCTCCCCATTCCTCCCCCCTCCCCACTTCTCCTTCCCTGCAACATTCTCTCTCCCCGCAGATGCTACCTGATCTGCAAAGTGTTGTCGGTATTTTCTGTTTTTATGACAGTGGGAAATATTTCCCAACAGATTCTAGGAAAGACGAGTGAATTTGAGTTCTTCAGTACACCAGCTCTTCCTTCACGTTGTCCCATTGATTAAACTGGAACAACCCGCCACTGAAATGTTGTCGGGTGAAACTGACTGCAGGGTAAAGGAAACCAGAAGAAAAATCAAAGGAATATTAATTTGCAGAAATGTTATTGCAGTTTTAATGAGTATGACTATTGAAACAATAAACAAAATATATAAGTGTGAACAACTATTGGTGTTTCCATATATATATTTTTTAAAAATCCAAGGTATTCCAAATATCAAATTCTTATTTTGAGATCATTGCTCCACGTGTTTTCATTTTTTACATGACCACACTCTGTTTATTTGACTTCTGGCCATCCCAGGGAATATTACCACCATAAAAAATCTTCCAAAAAAAAATTCTTGAAGTATATGCAACCTGCAAAGCAACTTTTGGAACTTTTTTTCAATATTCCTATTGGATGTTTGAAGTTTAGAATTCATTCAGGTGCCTAATCTACTTCCTATATCTCAGCAGCAGATGAGATGTTTTGATTAAGTGGGCTTTCACAAGAGATTGGTAACACTGGACAACAATTTTTTTTCCAGGTTTGTTTCCTGAAAAAAAAAATTGGGGATTATGGATTAACAACTTCAAGCTGAACACAAAGATCATTTCGGATTTGCTGCATCACGTAGGAAGTTTTATTTAATTTAGCATGTTTAAATCGCACAATGAGTTAGCTCAACTGACCTAAAAATGTTTATCCACTGATTTTCATTTGTACACAGCATCTGATGCCTCTCGTGTCAACATTGATGGATTCTAATTGCCCTGTTTTCGCTTTCCCATGGTCGCAATATCCTGGTGAAACCTTTCACCGTGTTCGTCACTGACTGCTCCAAGATCAGCAGGGAACACGTCCAAGTGTGAATGAAGAAAATGAATTTTCAGAGACATGTTGCTCTTCATGGTTTTGTCTGCTTGAAATAGACTTAAAATATGAACCAAAATCACAAATATAGGTTACATCTAAAAAATGGTATTTGATGAGAGATTTTTTAAGTGATTTTTGTGATCAACAGCTAAAAATCCATAAAATACATCCAAAAGTGTTCAGGAAGCAAAAACTTCATTGTCCAGTGTAATTAGTCCTAAACTTCCTGGGCTAGGCTCCCCTGGAAAGCTGGGCATGGTGAGCTAGGGACAGGCACTGATGAGGGCCTTGATCTATCAATGGGAGGGAGTAGAGCTCAGATCAGCATGTGAGGTGTCGGGTGCAGGTTAGGTCTGACTGGTAAGCACAGGCCTCTGTGTAATTGCCATGCGCGGTTGCATCGGACTGCAGTTTCTCTTGCCTTGGGTGGCATGGTGGCACAATAGGTGCTGATGCTACAAGGCTGCAGTAACCAGGGATCAGTCCTGACATCCAGTGCTGTTCTGTGTGAAGTCCTTTGTCTCTCCATGATAGTGTGTGTCCTCATGTCCCACCTATGTCCCGATGACGTGCGGGTTAATTGGCTGCTGTAAATAACTCCTAAAGTGACAGGAGAGTTGGAAGGAAAGAGAGAGAACGGGTTACGGGGAGATCAATGGAGTGGACTGCTCTGAGGGTGGCCATTGGCAGAGTGTCCTGTGTGAAAGGAAAGAATGCAGCTGAGTGATCTCCCCATGATTTTCCACTGCTCCTAGGTTTGGGGGTCTCGATGAGGTTGTGGCTCTTGGACGCCAATGTGTTTGAGTAGAGATGAAGCTTAAAGGCAGGTGAGGATTTAATCGCTTAAAGCAGCTCTATGGAAAAAGATCTCAGACAGCCTGGTGTAGCCAGGCTTGCAGTGGTTAAGGAAGGCAGAAGCATGGACTTCAGTGTGCACTACCTATGCAAACAGGTGGTGTTAGGTAAGAAAGACAAAGAAGAGAGAATATGGTAAAGGGGCATGTGTGAACTTATAAACTAACACCGTAGTTTCACGAATAACCAATCAGTGTGCACCTAAATAGGAGTAAAAGGGTATACTGTAATTGCTTAGTGTTAGATCGGTCTCGGGGTTAGAACTTTGCTATGTAACTGAAATGCTATTTAAGGAAACGACAACTCTAATAAGGAAAACTTGTATGTGGACCAAGGACTTGACGTAATCTACCACAAGGAGCTCCGATAATTCCAACAGACCCTTCCCTGCCCCTTGATATTGCTGAATGTCATTTATATAGTTATCAGTATCATTTAAATCTGTGGGGCCCTCAGATCTGATGCTGTGTGTGGGAGCTGATCCAGAACTGAGGTCTCTCTCCCACTACCCTACAACCAAACTTCTGCTGATCCCTTTCCTTCACCTACGGTACGTTTCCTGGATTTTCCTGTGTCCTGCTGATCTATGTGCCTGCCTGCCCTGATGGAACCTTTGTGGAGGAAAGGCTGGCATTTCAGTGGAACCGTTCAAAGGCACTGAACTGCGTGCTCGCTGTTGCATTGGGAGGTGATGTGCACAGCCAGTTCCGAAACGTGACCATGGGATAAGCATGTTGCTTTGGCGATGCTGGTTGAGGGGTACGTCTGGATCCTGGGGAGCACCCTCTCGTGTGCCTGAAAGGTGCCGATGATCCTTTTGCTCACCCAAGAAGAACGGGATTTTGGTTCAATGCCTCTTTAAATCACAGCATTGAACCCAGGAACACAACCCCTGCAACACTGTGCTGGAGCCACTGCCCTAATACTTGTACATCTGTACCTTTTGACTCAGGAGGATGGAATCCATGGGCTGCAGCTGGCAAGACTTCATCTCCTGTTAGGCTCAGAGAATCTGAAGTAGGGTGGAAAACAAACTGAAGATCGTCTTCGAAAACTCCCCAATGATTAGCCCAACTCCACTGTCCTTTCTCCCAAGTCTAATGTGCAACTACATGTGAGTTCAGGGAATGGGGGCCAGAGGTCAGGAATCAAACAGTGCTGTGCAAGGGACGAGGGGGAACAGAGAGAAAGGAGCAAAGGGCAAATGAACAGTCAGAGACAATTAATGGAGAGAGGTGCATGTGCTCTCCCACGACTCACTCCCTGATTCCAATAAAGCCCCTGCCTCCGCTGCCAGAGCCTTTGGCTCTGAAATTCCTTCACGATTGTTCTCCCAATCCGTTTATCTGCTCTAGTAAACCCTCCCTCTTTGACTAGCTGATGGATGACTTGACCTGACATTTCCTTGCACGGCTCTCCAACAACACCCAGTTGGAGACACTTCTCTGCATAACTGCGACACCTTCTTTCAATGCAAAAGGTAGAATGTTGTCATGTTGCCTCCCTCTGAGCGTTGAGAGGTTTGTGCACCTTTGCTGGATGCTTATACAATGCCCTGAAGGTAAAGTGTTTCCTTCTCTTTTCTTCATGAAGTGCAGCAGGTGAGTGGTCCTGTAATCTGAACAGGAATAGTGTGACAAATTTATTTGCTATTTACAAAAGAGTTTGATAAGTTTAATCGTGTCTAGAACATTCAAAGATTTCTGCATTTCTCTGTGGCCTTGTGTAGCTCTATGGGGATGATGCGATGGAAGGTAATAAATAATTCAGGGTCAAGGAGGACTAGCTGAAGATCAATGGTTCGTGAACACATGGTGTCTACGAAACCTGAGCCTCAAGGAAAAGAAGGGACAAGGATTCAAAGGTGAAGGTTAAGGAGACTAGATTTTCCATCTTGGATTCCTCTACCTCAGTCAACTGCAACATTTCAAAACAGTACACTAATTGGAGTTTTGGCAAATTGGTCTTCTTCACCTCATTTTGCTTCTTAACCAAGACATGATGAATCTGCTGCCTTGCTTTGTTCCCTGTTGCCAAGGCTGCCTTCGTCATATGGATTTAATTTCCTCTCTGATCTGTCCAATCAGGATGCGAGAGAGAATAATTCCACCAATCTGCAATGATGAAGAAAGAGAATTAATTATTCCCTTGGCTGTAAAAGCAGCATTATCTACCCCATCCAACAACTTCATCGTGCTTCTCATTTCTTTAGTGCTTAGTGAGACTTATGCTTGTGACTGGAGATCTCCTGACTGAAATACACTTTACATCAATCAGTGGCAGTTTTCAGCCCTCGCCTTTCTCTTTGCCAACCTTGTCATTGAACCCCAGACCTATACAGTGCTGGGCAGGCCCTTCAGCCCAACTCATCCATGCTGACCAGGATGTCCATCTGAATTAGTCTCATTTGCCAGCGTTTGGCCCATATTCATCCAAACCTTTTTTATCCACATACAGTAAAAATCTTGGTATCCGGTACCTATGGAGGATGGGTAGATGCAGGATAAGTGAACTTTTCCAGTTGCTTGAGATTGGGTGTTGCGTTATTAACAAATTAATGGCGAGGCACACCAATTTGAATTCTGGATAACAGGGCTTTTACTGTACCTGTCTAAATGTCTTTTAATGTCAGAATTGTATCTGCCTCCACAGCTTCCTCTAGCAGCTCGTTCCACATACCCACCTCCCTCTGACCTTTTAAATCCTGGACTTTCTCATCACTAAACCTAGCCCAGAGTGGCTGTACCATCGTTAACTTTGGAGAGTATCCTGCTCACACGTCCAGTCAATCAAGAATCAGCATTGACTCTTATGCAGTCGATAGCAGCAATTCTCAACAAGGGGCCAAAGGACATTTAAGTAAAAGCCTTGTTTTCACACCACATAACATGAATATTTTTTAGAAGTAAAGAAGAAACCAAAATTTGACATTTTCACAACGAATGGGACCCATAAACTTTGAGCAGAGTTCTAAAGGGGGGAGGGGGGCAGGAAATAGCTGAAAAGAAAGTTGAGAATGGTTGGTCAGTAACATCAGAAAATGAGGGGTCCTCTGTGATATATGTGACAACACTCCATGGTTTAGACAGGAAGGTTTAATGAGCAAGGACCTCAGGCAACAAATGAAAATTCCGTCCTTTAATCAGACAAATATAAGTATCTTCATCAACTGCTTTCATTTTTATCTCTTCAAGGAACATGTGGAGCAGAGAGGGCCATTTTAGCTTATTGTTCTCATGCTGGCCAAAGAGGAGATTTTTTTTCAAAAATAAACTATTCAAAATATATACAAAGGAAAACAGTACAAAGTATTTCCACATTCTTGATATTATTTCTACATACACTGTATATTGTTGTGTAAACTATTAATTTTACTACATAGTGTTATTGCCACTAAGTGCCCCCCTGGAGTTACTCCCCCTTCAGTTGTTTGACGGGCTTCCCCTCTGGTCTCAGCCCCTCAATGCCTGGTAGCAGACGGACCCTCCCCATAAAGGTCCTTCCACACAGCGCCCTCACGTTGGCTGCGGCAAGCCTTATTGCGTCCCTCAGCACGTACTCCTGCAGCCTGGAATGTGCTGGCCGGCAGCACTCCCTCGTTGACATCTCACCATGCTAGAAGACCAACAGGTTTCAGGCTGACCAGAGGGTGTCTTTCACTGTTGATGACCTTCCAGCAGTTCTGGATGTCTGACACTGTGTGCGCCCCAGGAACACTCCATAAATGACACTGTTGTTGTGGATGATTTGTGACAAGGATCTTTGCATCCTTATCCACACACTTAGCAAATCCATAGTGTGCAAAGAGGAGGGTGACGGTCTCCTCCCCTTTGTAGTCGTCTCGAAGGCAGTGTGTTGGGGATGATTTTCCGATGGTACAGGAAGGATGCGAATGGGAGGGCTCCAAGCTAAAGCTACTTGCCAACTCTGGGTCTGCAGCTGTGCAGGTCATGGCTCAACAATTGCTCATCCAGGCACTTGTTAAATGCAATAAGGCATTCTGTCTCCACTACCCTTTGAGGTCCCACCATATTTTCCATCGAAATGAAAGAGACTGTTTCAGCCCATCAAGCCTGTGCCAGAACAGAGGGATTCCATTCCAAACTGACTTGCCTTAGAAACTATGCTCTCACTATTCACATCACCCAAAATTCTGCCCCTCACTGACATTAAGGACAATTTACAGCATCTTTTGGATGTGGGAGGAAAACATAGCACGTGGGACAACAGGGAGAATGTGCAACCTCCACACAGACAGACTTAAGCTAAGGATTGAACCTGGGTCACTGTAGCAGTGAAGTAGAGGCTTGACTGTGGCTCTCATTTATTAGGTGAAAGAATCACTGAAGTGTATAGGAGTGAGATAGATCAGCTGGTTGAGTGGTGTCACAAAAACAACCTTGCGCACAAATCTTTAGCAAAACTAAAGAACTGATTGTGGACTTCAGGAAGGGTAAGTCAGGAGAACAGAAACTAGTCCTCATCGAGGAGTCAACAGTGGAGAAGGGCAACATCCTCAGATTCCTTGATGTCAACATCTCTGAGGACCTGCCCTGGAGCTTCCATGTCAATGCAATCACGATGAAAGCTCGCCAGCAGCTATACTTCGTCTGGTGTTTGAGGAGATTCAGTAAGTCTTCAAAGAACCTCGAAAATTTCTGCAGGTGTACCATGGTTGGTTGCATCACTGTTTAGTAGGGAGGTGCCAATGCACAGGCCAAGAAAAGACTATAGAGAGTTGTGAACTCGGCTTGCCATCAGGAATATCAGTCTTCACTCCATAGAGTGAAGAGGCAGTGTCTAAGGCAGTGTCTAAGGAAAGCAGCTTCTATCCTCAAGGAGCCCCACCACCCAGGCCATGACCATCACACTAGGGGCCCCTTAGGGCTGGGCACTTAGTCCTCTGCTGTTCACACTGCTGACCCACGACTGTGCAGCTAAACACAGCTCGAACCACATCATCAAATTTGCTGATGACACGACTGTGGTGGCCTGATCAGTAAGAACGATGAGACAGCATTCAGAGATGAGATGCAGTCACTAACAATCTGGTGCAGAGCCAACAACCTGTATCTGAATGTTTTAAAAAAACCAAAAGAGATAGTTGTTAAATTCAGGAGGGGCCAGGGGCATCACGGTCCACTGAACATTGACAGCTTTACCAACCATCCGCTGCCGTGGGGTTCATGTGGAGAGGGGAGGCCCAAGGACTACCGGAGCGCAGGACAATGCCGAGTTCCTCCATCTAGGTTGAGTTTCTCGGTGGGGGGGGATACACTGTGCCCTGGTGCGGAGGGGAGGGCCCTCTGTAAAGATTTGGTACCTCACCCCATGTTTGGGTTCTGCTGAGTGGAAGTGAGGCGCAGGGATAGAGGGGAATTCTGCTAGTTCCCGAGTGAATTCAATGTCGGCAGTACTCACTGAGTGCAGGTGGGGACTGGTGAGTTCAGTGCCCTTGAACAAGAGTGATTGAAATGTCCAGGCGAGCACCAGCCGGCGCTTCTTGATATGTACTAGGAGTGAGTTGGCCTGCAGGAAATCTGCACCCAGTAATGGTTGTTACACGGCTGCCGCCATAAACATCCAAGTGAATTGTCTGTCCCTGAAGTGTAGGAGAATGTTCGGATGTTGGAGCCGTTTGCTGTTCGGAGCTCCCGGCCCACTTTGCCACAGTGGGTCTCCAGGCTGGTCGGGGAAATGATGTGTATTGTGCCCCAGTGTCCACCAAGAAACATCGGCCTGACAGGGAGTCTCGAATGTGTAGCAGGCTATGCAGTTAGCCGGTCGTCGCAGCCATTAACATCATCCGGCCTGGGCATTTCCCTGGAATGCACAGGGGGAGCGGCATTGATGGGCCTTGGAACCCCACTGTCAGTGATAGAAACAGTATTGCTCACTGCTTGGGCATGGCGTTCGGGTGGTCAGTCAGTCGGATTGTCTTCTTGGCTGGGTGCTGTTGACACGGTGCTGTCACCTGCTTGAGCGAAGCGCAGGTGTCCCTCTTCGCCGCCCATTGCAGGTCAGTTCAGGCAGCTACCTTCCTGGGGTCATCAAAGTCTTCCTCCGCAAGAAGCAGTTGGATATCCTTGGGCAGCCTTTCCAGGAAGGTCTGCTGGAACAGTGGGCAGGAGGTGTGGCCATCGCTGAGAGCGAGCATGTCAGTCATAAAGGTGGAAGGGGTCCTGTCCCCCAAACTGTCGATATGCAACAGTCAGGCTGCGCGCTTGCGCTTTGAGAGCCTGAAAGTGCAGGTTAACAGCTCTTTGATGGCCACGGCCCTTCCTTGTTCCGGCCGCTGCTGGAGGGAGTCAATGATGCGGGTTGCAGTGTCCTGATTGAGGCCACTGACCACATGTTAGTAGCGCGTATCATTAATGGAGATCCATCGAATGGCAAACTGTGCCTCGGCTTGCTGGAACCACACCCATGGTTGCGGTGTCCAGAAGCCGGGCACTTCAATGCTACGGCGCTGATCGCGGGTTGCCTTTCCATCTTCAGGTCCAAAGCATCATTTGGACTATGTCGGGGTCACCGCCTTAGTGAGGCTGCTATGGCTACAGCTAGGTAATAGCTCTTGGTTATAGCCCTAAGGCTGAAGCTAAAATCCACAGGACAAGAAAGACACACACTCTTCAGCCTGTTCAAGCCAGGCCCAGTGGTGACGAGGTCGAGCTGACTATAAAAGGCAGAGCAGCCACTGAATAAACTCTGTTTCAGATTTACAGCCAGCTGCTCTTTTTTTTAATTTTCACATTTTGCTTTTTTTTCCCTCATTTTGTTTTCATTGCAGCTCCCAATGTAAATCTTTACCTCCTGCTCTAACCTACAGCTCCAGGAACAGAACAATAGCTGTTGGCCTTAAATTCCTCCTTCCCAGGTTCATTCCCTGGGAATGTGGGATTTCACTCGAGAAATGTGCACAGCCACAAGGCCGAGCATTCCTTCCCTCTACCAGTGCTACAAAACTAGGGGATTAGTTCCAGTCATCAGGGAGTGGAGACATAATTGCCAGGAGTAACAACATAGAACATTACAGCATACAAAACAGGCCATTTGGCCTTTCTAGTTTGTGCTGAAATATCATTCTACTAGTCCCACTGACCTGCACCCATTCCGTAACCCTCCAGACCTCTCCCATCCATGTATCTATCCAATTTATTCTTAAAACTTAAAAGAAAGCCAGCATTTACTACATCAGATGGCAGCTCATTTCACACTCCCACCACTCTCTGAGTGAAAAGGTTCCCACTAATGTTCCCCCTAAACCTTTCCCCCTTTCACCCTAAACCCATATCCTCTTTTATGTATCTCTCCTAATCTAAGTAGAAAGAGCCTCCTCGCATTTACTCTTCTATACCCCTCATAACTTTGTAAACCTCGATCAAATCTCTCCTCATTCTTCTATGCTCCAAGGAATAAGTCCTAACCTGTTTAATCTTTCCCTATAACTCAACTTCTGAAGACCCAGCAACATCCTAGTAAATCTTCTCCGCACTCTTTCAATCTTACTGATAGATGAGCAGAACTGCACACAATACTCCAACTTTGGCCTCACCTTAGCATCCCAACTCCTATACTCAATACTTTGATTTATGAAGGCCAAGGTGCCAAAAGCTTTCTTTTCAACTCTGTCTACCTGTGACACCACTTTCAGGGAATTATGTATCTGTATTCCCAGATCCCTTTATTCCTCTGCCCTCCTCAGTGCCCTACTATTTGCTGTAATATGTCCTACCTTGGTTTGTCCTTCCAAAATGCAACACCTCACACTTGTCTGCATTAAATTCCATCTGCCATTTCTGGCCCATTTTTCCAGTTGGTCCAGATCCCTCTGCAAGCTTTAAAGCCTTCCTCACTGACCACAATGCCTCCAATCTTAGTGCCATCAGCAAATTTGCTTATCTAATTTACCATATTAACATCCAGATCATTGATATACACAACGAACCACAATGTTACCAGCACCGATCCCTGTGGCATACCACTGGTCACAGGCTTCCAGCCTGAGAAGCAATCATCTACTACCACTCTCTGTCTTCTCCCATTCAGCCAATTTCGAATCTAGTTTATAACCTCTCCATGGATGCCTAGTGTCTGAACCTTCTGAATTAATCTCGCATGTGGGACTTTGTCAAAGGCCTGACTAAAGTCCATGAAGACAACATGTACAGCCTTTCCTTCATCTACTTTCTTGGTAACCTCAAAAAACTACAATATTCATTAAACATGACCAATCATGCTTGAAGCCACGCCGACTATCCTTTCAATCAGCCTTTGGCTGTCCAAATACTTGTATATCCGATCTCGCAGAACACCCTCCAATAATTTATCTAATACTGGTGTTCAGCTCATCAGCCTGTAATTTCCTGGTTTACTTTTGGAGCCTTTTTTAAACAATGGAACAACAAGAGCCACCCTCCACCTCACCCATAGCTAAGGACATTTTAAATATTTCTGCCGGGGCCTCTGCAATTTCTACACTAGTCTCCCTCAAGGTCCAAGGGGGGGGATTTATCTACTTTTACTTGCTGTAAGACAGCAAGCCCCTCCTTTTATGTCGATATGTTCCATGCTACTACTGCTTCCTTCCTTAAACACTTCGCCAGTTTTCTGAGTAAATACTGATGCAAGTTTTTTTAAGACCTCCCCCAACTCATGAGGCTCCACACATAGATCTTCTAGGGGTCCAATTTTGACCCCTACCTTCCTTTTACTCTTAATATACTTGTAGAAACCCTTTGGGTTTACCTTCACATTATCTGCAAAGCAAGCTCATGCCTTCTTAAGTATTTTCTTACATTTTCTACACTCTTCAAGTTCCCTAGAAGATTAGCGTGATTGTCTATGTGTGAAGTCTCATGAGATGGGGGAGATCTTTAAAAAAACTTGCATCAGTATTTACTCAGAAAACTGGCATTGTGTAGAAGGAAGGAAGGGAAACGGTAAAAGCTTGAACTCTACAGAAAACCTTGTATCGATTTGATAACTGCATTTTGTAATCAATGTTGATATTGTCAACATTAATATCGATAAGATTAATAACTGTTTTATATCCTTACCCCCTCCACATTTAACACTTAACCAATCAGTTACACACAACATTCAGGGCTTTCACAACAAAAGCTATGAAACATTTATCAGGGGTTTATGGACTTGTCACATCACGGCAGCCAGTGCTGAAGCTGCTTCCTTTTTCTTGACTTTTCCTGGTTGGGATGAGATGCCACACAACCTCCCCCACCCCACCCCCCACTGCCAATTGAGGAGTCAACGAGGAAGGTAGGGCAGTGAGGCATGATGGTCCACACTATCAATGTGTTCCTATTTTCAAGAAAATTTTGTACTTTTTTCCTTAAGTTGTAAGTAATTTTCTCCAGTTATTGAACATATCCTTGCCAGAAATCAACTTATCCCAATCCACTCTTCCTAGATCCTTTCTCATTTCCACAAAATTGGCCTTTCTCCAATTTAGAATTTCAACTCAAGGAGCAGACCTATCCTTATCCACAATTAACTTGAAACAAATGACATTGTGGTCACTGGACCCAAAATCTTCACCTACTCATACTTCTGTTACCTGACCTGTCTGGTTCCCTAATAGGAGATCAAGTATTGCATCCTCTCTCATTGGAATCTTCTAAATATTGATTTAGAAAACTTTGTTGAACACATTTGTTGAATTCCAAGCCATCCAGCCCTTTTACAGTATAGGAATCCCAATCAATATGTGGAAAGTTAGAATCTCCTACTATCACAATTTTCTGTTTCTTACATTGATCTGCAATCTTTCTACAGATTTGGTCCTCCAATTCTCTCTATTGGGCAGTCTATAATACAATCCTATCAATGTTGTCACACCTTTCCCAGTCCTCAGCTCCACCCATATGGCCTCTGTAGACGAGCCCTCTGGGCTGTCCTGTCTAAGGACAGCTGTGATATTTTCCCTGACTAACAGACTGATTCAAATTCAAATATGAGGTGCCGAGTGGTGAAGATCAGAAGACCAGTCTGTATGAATTGGTAACAACATCTCCTCCACACTGACTGATTGTCACCACAGGAATGTGTACTTCAGCCCATTGCTCTACTATCTCTACCCCTATAACTATGTGGCCAGGCACAATTCAAATGCCATCTACAAATTTCCCAATAACACCACAGTCGTCAGCAGAATCACAGATGGCAATAAGGAAGCACTCTGCCTTAGCAAAACTTAAGAATTGATTGTGGTCTTCAGAAAGGGGAAACCAGGAAACACAAATCAGTCATCATAAAAGAGTTAGAAGTGGAAAGGTTAAATAACATTAAACTTCAGGGATGTCAACAACATTAAACTCCTGGAGATATCTCTGAAGATATATCCTGGAGTCTTCATGTTGATGCAATCATGAAGAAGGCTTGTCAGTGCCTATTCTTCGTCAGAAGTTTTTTTTTATAATTTTTTTTCATACTGTGAACCATATCAACCAAAATATATACAAATGTTTCTCATTAAATATACACAGTGGCATTTTCTCCCTTTTTCCTACACCCGCCCAACTTCCCTCCCCCCCTTACCACCCCCCTCCAAAACCAATAAATATTCAACATATACAATACAATAAAACCATTAAACAATGTCATCACACAATGAAAAATAAACAAGAAAAATGTGTCATCTACTTTTACACACTGGATCAAGTCGTTTTGTCTTCTTATCATTTTAGAGGGTGGAGGTCCGAGTAAAGCCCTCTCTGTTATGTTCCATGTACGGCTCCCAAATTTGTTCAAATAATGTGACTTTATTTTTTTAATTATATGTTATTTTTTCCAATGGAATACATTTATTCATTTCTATGTTCCATTGCTGTATTCTCAGGCTCTCTTCCATTTTCCAAGTTGATATTATAAATTTTTTTGCTACTGCTAAGGTTATCATAATAAATCTTTTTTGCGCTTTATCCAATTTGAAGCCTAATTCCTTACTTCTTATATTACTTAGAGGGAAGATCTCTGGATTTTTTGCTATGTTATTTTTTGTGATTTTATTTAATATCTGATTTAGATCTTCCCAAAACATTTTCATTTTCTCACATGCCCAAATTGCATGTACTGTTGTTCCCGTTTCCTTCTTACAGCGAAAACATCTATCTGATAATGTTGAATCCCATTTTTTTTAAACTTTTGGGGCGTGATATATAACCTGTGTAACCAATTATACTGTATCATGCATAACCTTGTGTTTATTATATTCTTCATAGTTCCAGAACATAACTTTTCCCATGTTTCATTTTTTATCCTTATGTTTAAATCTTTTTCCCACTTTTGTTTGGGTTTATAGCTTATTTCATCATTTTCCTTATCTTGCAGCTTAATGTATATGTTTGTTATAAATCTTTTAATTATCATTGTGTCTGTAATTACATATTCAAAGCTGCTTCCTTCTGGTAACCTCAGTCTGTTTCCCAATTTATCCTTTAAATAAGCTTTCAGTTGATGATATGCAAACATTGTAAAAGAAGGACCGCAAAGGGGGTAATCTCTGGATTACTCCCTGTGCCACGTGACAGTGTGAATAGAAATAGAATGAGGTGGAGGATTAACACGTGGCTGAAGGGGTGGAGTAAGGGGCAGGGTTTTAAGTTTCTGGATAACTGGGACCTTTTTTGGGGAAGATGTGACCTGTACAGTAAGGACGGGTTACACTTAAATCCCAGGGGGACCAGAATCCTGGCAGAGGTATTTGCTAGGGCTACTCAGGATCCTTTAAACTAGAATGGTTGGGGGGAGGGAACAAAATAGTACAGAGCAGTAAGGAGAAGGTTAGAATGAAAACAATGAAAGTTTGTAGTAAGTATTTGAATATGGATGGGCAGGTGATAGAGAAGGGAAATGCTCTGGAAGAAGATGAAGGGCAATTGTCAGGAAAAGTAAATAATGTTGTTCTTAAAGATGAGGGAAAACAAGGATTAAAAAATGGGAAATCCCTGAAATTCATATATTTTAATGCCAGGAGTATTGTAAAAAAGGTGGATGAGCTGAAGGTGTGGATTGATACTTGGAAGTATGATGTGGTAGCGATTAGTGAGACATGGTTGCAGGAGGGATGTGATTGGCAACTGAATATCCCTGGGTTTCGTTGTTTTAGGTGTGATAGAGTTGGAGGGGCAAGAGGAGGTGGGGTTGCATTGCTTGTCAGGGAAAATATTACAGCGGTGCCTAGGAAGGATAGATTAGAGGGCACATCCACGGAGGCTATTTTGGTGGAACTGAGGAGTAGGAAAGGAGAGGTTACACTTGTAGGGGTGTATTATAGACCACCCGGAGGGGACCGAGACCTAGAGGAGCAAATCTGTAGGGAGATAGTAGATATTTGTGATAAGCACAGGGTTGTAATTATGGGAGATTTTAATTTTCCACATATAGATTGGGAAACACATTCTGTGAAAGGAATGGATGGGTTAGAGTTTGTGAAATGTGTGCAAGATAGTTTTTTACAACAATATGTAGAGGTGCCGACCAGAGAAGGAGCAGTGTTAGATCTACTGTTGGCAAATGGGATGGGTCAAGTGACGGAGGTTAGTGTTGGCGAGCACTTCGGGTCCAGTGATCATAATGCCATCAGCTTCAATGTCATTATGGAAAGAGAGAAATCAGGGCCAAGGATTGAGGTTTTTGATTGGGGAAAAGCTAGATTTGAGGAGATGAGAAAGGACTTGCAGGGTGTGCATTGGGACAATTTGTTTTATGGGCAGGATGTAGTAGAGAGATGGAAGTCTTTTAAAGATCAGATTTTGAGAGTGCAAAAGCTTTATGTTCCTGTTAGGTTAAAAGGAGGGGAAAAAGGTTTGAGAGAGCCGTGGTTTTCAAGGAATATTGGAAACTTGGTTCGAAGAAAAAGGGAGGCGTACATTAGATATAAGAAGCATGGAGTTAAGGAGATGTTTGAAAGATACATTGAATGTAAGAGGAATCTTAAGAGAGGAATTAGGAAAGCTAAAAGAAGGTACGAGAAAACTATGGCAAGCAGGGTGAAAACTAATCCAAAAGAGTTCTACAAATATGTTAATGGTAAGAGGAAAGCTAGAGACAAAATTGGTCCCTTAGAAAATCAGAGTGGAAAACTGTGTGTGGAACCTAGAGAAATGGGGGAGATATTGAACAGTTTCTTTTCTTCGGTATTCACTAAGGAGAAGGATATTGGGAGATGTGGGATAAAAAAAGCAAATTGGGTAAATATGGGGAATATAGAGATTACAAAAGGTGTAGTTTTAAGGCTTTTGAAGAATATAAAGGTGGATAAGTCTCCGGGACCAGACGGGATCTTCCCCAGGACATTGAGAGAAGTGAAGGAGGAAATAGCAGAGGCTCTGGCGGTAATTTTTCAAATGTCATTAGATATGGGGATAGTGCCGGAGGATTGGCGCATTGCGCATGTGGTTCCGTTATTTAAAAAGGGTTCAAGGAGGAAGCCTGGCAACTATCGGCCTGTAAGTTTGACGTCTGTGGTAGGTAAATTAATGGAGAAAATTCTTAGAGATAGTACTTATAAACATCTGGATAGACAGGGTCTGATCAGGAGCACTCAACATGGATTTGTGGGAGGAAGGTCATGTTTGACCTATCTGATTGATTTTTTTGAAGAGGTGACTAGGAATGTGGATGAGGGTAGCGCAGTGGATGTTGTCTATATGGACTTCAGTAAGGCCTTCGATAAGGTACCACATGGAAGGTTAGTTAGGAAGGTGCAGTCTTTAGGTATAAATTTTGAGATAGTCAAATGGATTGAACATTGGCTGAAAGGGAGAGGCCAGAGAGTGGAAGTGGATAATTGTCTGTCAGGTTGGAGGCCGGTGACCAGTGGTGTGCCTCAAGGATCTGTATTGGGCCCATTGTTGTTCGTTATATACATTAATGATCTAGATGATGGGGTGGTGAATTGGATTAGTAAATATGCAGACGATACTAAGATAGGTGGAATAGTGGATAATGAAGAAGGTTTTCAAGGATTGCAGAGGGATTTGAGCTGCTTAGAAAAGTGGGCTGAAAAATGGCAGATGGAATTTAATGCTGATAAGTGTGAGGTGCTTCATTTTGGTAAGAAGAATCAGAATAGGACATATGTGGTAAATGGGAGAGCATTGAGGAATACAGAAGAGCAGAAAGATTTAGGAGTGACGGTACATCGTTCCCTGAAGGTAGAAACTCACGTGAATAGGGTGGTGAAGAAGGCTTTTAGTATGCTGGCCTTTATCAATCATTGCATGGAATATAGGAGTTGGGAGGTGATGTTGAGATTGTATAAGACGTTGGTGCGGCCTAATTTGGAGTTCTGTGTGCAGTTCTGGTCGCCTAATTATAGGAAGGATATAAACAGAGTGGAGAGAGTGCAGAGAAGGTTTACCAGAATGTTGCCTGGGTTTAAGCATCTGGAGTATGGGGAGAGATTGGACAGATTGGGTCTTTATTCTTTGGAGCGTAGAAGGTTGAGAGGGGATTTGATAGAAGTATTTAAGATTATGAAAGGGATAGACAGAATGGATGTGGATAGACTATTTCCGTTAAGAGGAGGAAAGTTTAAAACAAGAGGACATGAGTTAAGAATTAAGGGGCAGAGGTTTAGAGGTAACATGAGGGGGAACTTCTTTACTCAGAGAGTGGTAGCTGTGTGGAATGATCTTCCGGGAGAAATAGTGGCGGCGGAGTCAATTGTATTATTTAAGAAAAGGTTGGACAGGTATATGGATGAGAGGAAGATGGAGGGTTATGGGCATTGTGCAGGGAGGTGGGATTAGAAAGGGGTGTTTGGTTCGGTGTGGACTAGAAGGGCCTAATGGCCTGTTTCCGTGCTGTAATTGTTATGTTATATGTTATGTTATGTTATGTTAGTTATTCCATATTTGTCCTTCAACTGTTCAAATGTTAATAAATTATTTCCCAAAAAACAATTTTCTATTCTTTCTTTTGATTCCTTTTCTCTCCCATTCTCTAAAGGAAAGGTTATCTTTTGTAAAAGGGATCAGCAGATTTTGCGTCAAAAGTAATTTTGGTATTTGGTAATTCGTTTTTTTCCTTTCTAAGTGGATCTTCTTCCATATATTGAGTAATGATGCAGTACTGGTGAGCTTTTATATTGTACCAGCTTTTCATCCCACTTATAAAGTATATGTTCCGGTACCTTCTCCCCTATTTTATCTAGTTCTATCTTAGTCCAGTCTGGTTTTTCCCTTGTCTTATAAAAATCTGATAAATATCTTAATTATGCTGCTCTATAATAATTTTTAAAGTTTGGTAACTGCAAATCACCTTAGTTGTACCTCTCTGTTAATTTATCTAACGTTATCCTCGGTTTCCCCCCTTTCCACAAGAATTTCCTTGTTATTCTCTTTAGTTCATTAAAGAATTTCTCTGTTTAGGGATTTGGTAATGATTGAAATCAGTATTGTATCCTTGGGAAGATATTCATTTTAATGCAATTTACCCTCCCTATCAGTGCTAGTGGCAATTCCTTCCAATGTTCTAAGTCTTCCTGCAATTTCTTTATTAGTGGCTGATAATTTAATTTGTACAGGTGGCTTAAGTTATTATGTAATCTGATACCTAGGTATCGGATTGCTTGTGTTTGCCATTTAAATGGTGATTCTTTTTAAAATTCTGTATAATCCGCATTACTCATTGGCATCACTTCACTTTTATTTGCGTTGATCTTGTACCCTGATATTTCTCCATATTCTTTCAATTTCTTATGTAATTCTTTTATTGATATTTCTGCTTCTGTTAAGTATACTATGATGTCATCTGCAAATAAACTGATTTATGCTTCTCCTTTATTTTTATCCCTTTTATTTTATTTTCTGTTCTTATCAGTTCTGTCAATGGTTCTATTGCTAAGGCAAACAGTGAGGGGGATAATGGACATCCTGTCTAGTTGACCTACTTAATTTAAATTGGTTTGATACATATCCATTTACTGTCATCTTCGCCAATGGTCCATTATGTTGTGCTTTAATCCAATTAATATATTTTTCTGGTAGATTGAACCTCTGTAATACTGAATAAATAATTCCATTCTACTCTGTCAAAGGCTTTTTCTGCATCTAAAGTAACAGCCACTGTTGGCTTCTTATTTCCTTGAACTGCATGAATTAGATTAATAAATTTACCGACATTATCCGCTGTTTGTCTTTTCTTAAAGATCTTGTTTTACTATCTTTGGTACACAATTGGCCAATCTGTTTGCTAATAGTTTTGCTACTATCTTATAATCTGTATTAAGTAGAGATATTGGTCTATATGATGCTGGTGTTAGTAGATCCTTCCCCATCTTTGGTATTACTGTAATTATTGCTAGCTTACATGAATCTGGCAAGTTTTGTGTTTCTTCTATCTGGTTCATTACTTCCAGGAGAGGAGGAATTAATAACTCTTTAAATGTTTTATAGAATTCTATTGGGAATCCATCCTCTCCAGGCATTTTATTGTTTGGCAGCTTTTTAAATATATCCTGTACTTCCTCTAATTCAAATGGTGTTATCAGTTTGTTTTGTTCCTCTTC
This sequence comes from Narcine bancroftii, assembly GCF_036971445.1. Classification (NCBI taxonomy): domain Eukaryota; kingdom Metazoa; phylum Chordata; class Chondrichthyes; order Torpediniformes; family Narcinidae; genus Narcine; species Narcine bancroftii. Next base: position 11,877,470 of record NC_091472.1, read on the forward strand.
TTGCAATTTCGGCAGTTCAATTTTAGCTAAAAACTCTTCTACTTTATCATCTTTCCCCTCGTTCTCAGTTTGGTATAATTGTTCATAAAATTCCTTAAAGTTCTCATTAATCTCTATTAGATTATATGTAATTTGTTTGTCCTTTTTCCTTGATGCCAATACAGTTCTTTTAGCTTGTTCTGTTTTAAGTTGCCAGGCTAATATTTTGTGCATTTTTTCTCCTAGTTCGTAATACTTTTGCTTTATTTTCATTATGTTCTTCTCCACCTTATACATTTGTAATGTTTCGTATTTTATTTTTTTTGTCTGCCAATTCTCTCCTTTTTGTTATATCATCCCTTTTTACTAGTTCCTTTTCTGTACTTACTATCTCCCTTTCCGACTGCTCTATTTCCTCTGATTGTTGTCTTTTTTCATCTTAGTTACATAACATATTATCTGCCCTCTAATGAAGGCTTTCATTGCATCCCATAATATAAATTTGTCTTTCACTGATTCCGTATTTATTTCAAAATATGTTTTAATTTGGCATACAATAAACTCTCTAAATTCCTGCCTTTTAAGTAGCATGGAGTTTAACCTCCATCTATATGTTCTTGGTGGGATGTCCTCCAGTTCTATGCTAATAACAGGGGTGAATGATCAGATAGCAATCTAGCTTTATATTCAGTTTTCCTAACTCTCCCTTGAATATGGGCCGACAACAAAAACATATCAATCCTTGAGTATGTTTTATGTCTACTTGAATAATATGAGTATTCCTTCTCTCTTGGGTGCTGTCTCCTCCATATATTTATAAGTTTCATTTCCTGCATTGCTTTAACCATAAATTTGGTTACTTTATTCTTTTTGCTAGTCTTTTGACCAGTTTTATCCAACGTTGGATCCAAATTAAGGTTAAAATCTCCTCCTATCAATATATTTCCTTGTGTATCTACAATCTTCAAAAAAATATCTTGCATAAACTTTTGATCCTCTTCATTAGGTGCATATATATTGAGCAAATTCCAAAGTTCTGAATATATTTGTTACTTTATTATTACATACCTCCCTGATGGATCTATTATTTCCTCCTCTATTTTGATTGGTACATTTTTATTAATTAATATGGCTACACCTCTGGCTTTTGAATTATATGATGCTGCCGCTACGTGCCCTACCCAGTCTCTCCTTAATCTATTATGTTCCACTTCAGTTAGATGCGTTTCCTGTACAAATGCTATATCTATTTTTTATTTTTTCAGTAAATTAATAGCCTCTCCCTTTTAATTTGGTTATGTATTCCATTAATATTTATAGTCATATAGTTCAACATGGCCATCTCATATCCTGTTTACACCTCATTTCCGCTTCCTCACCACCACCCACCCACCTTTTCCCCATTTTCATCTCTCAGTTTTCCCTTTTTAAACTCAATGTATGACAACACATTTAAAACATAAAATACTCCAACAACTCCCACATCCAATATTCCCTTAACCCCAAATATTCCCCCCCCCCTCTCTGAGTTGCCCCTTATCCCTTGCTGGGCAACCACAACTCCCCTTTCCATTTGGATTGTGAACCTACTCGCAAGCATCAACTGATTTTGCAGTGACGGTTATTCTCTCTCCCCCAACCCCACCCCCAGAAAGCACTTTTTTTTAACACACATATAACAAAGTTCTCCCTTTTTTTCACCCCTTACTTCCTTTCTTCCCTTCTCTTTCCCTTCTTTAGTTCTTTACATATACATTGTTTTTACATCTTTATATATATATTATTGCCGTTCTTCATTCTTGTTACATCTCTTCACCTCTCCTGTCCTGCAAGCATTCTGCAAATTCTTGTGCTTCCTCCAGATCCGAGAACAGTCTGTTTTGCTCCCCCGGGGATAATTATTTTAAGCACAGCTGGATGTCTTAACGTGAATTTATAACCTTTTTTCCATAGGATCGATTTTGCTGTATTAAACTCCTTCTTCTTCTTTAAGAGTTCAAAACTTATGTCTGAGTAAAAAAATATTTTTTTACCTTTTTATTCCAATGGTTTATTTTCTTCTCTAATTTTATTCCTTGCCCGCTCCAGTATATTTTCTCTTGTCGTATATCTCGAAAATTTTACTAAAATGGATCTTGGTTTTTGATGTGTCTGTGGTTTTGGAGCTAATGTTCTGTGTGCCCTTTCTATTTCCATTCCTTCCTGCATTTCTGTCATTCCCAGGACCTTCAGAATCCATCCTTTTATACATTCCTTCATATTTGTGCCTTCTTCATCTTCCTTCAGGCCCACTATTTTTATGTTGTTTCGCCTACTATAATATTCCATCATATCAATTTTCTGAGCTAACAACTCTTGTGTCTCTTTAATTTTTTTTATCACTTTCTTCCAATTTTCCTCTTAAGTCATTCACTTCCATTTCTACAGCCGTTTCTCGTTCTTCCACATTTTCTACTCTTTTCCCTATTTCTGTCATGACCAGCTCAAATCTTCACATTTTATCTTCTGTTCTTTTCATTTTTCTTTTAATTGCACTAAATTCTAATGACAACCATCCTTTTAATGCTCTCATTTGTTCTTTTAAAAAAGCTTTATCTATATTCTGTCCATCTGTTTTACCTTCTATTTCTCTGTGAAGATCTTGGTCTTCTTCTTCCTTTTCTTCTGTGTCTGGACCTGTGTTTGTGTCTTCTTCTTCTCTTCTTTGTATCTGTATCTCTTCTGACTTTCCTGATGAGTTGCTTGTCTCACTTTGTCGGGCCTCTTCTTGCTTGGCCTCTTGCTGTTGGTCTTCTTCTGAGCTGCTCATCTGTTGAGCCTCCTGCTATTGCTCTTCTTTCCTTTCACCCCATTGACTTTCCTTCTCTTCTTCCAGCTGAGAGCCCTGGTGTCAGGCATCCCTCAGCTGGACGCGTTGAGGTTGCCTGCACCTCAGCTGAGCCCCCACACCCCCCCCCCCCCCCGCCGTCAGTGTTCTCCTTCTCCTTAGTTTGCACACCGCACACTTTTGTTTGGCTCAGAGAGCCATTTTTGCAGTCCAGCGGTCAGGGGTCGCTACTCCATGGGGCCGTCACCAACCTCGGAGATTGGGCGCTCTTCTCCACCACGGCTCCCTGTTTCTTCGTGCAGGTAAGGCCTTCTCCTTTCTTTTTCGGCGTCTTTTCTTCTTTTTTTTCCCATTGTTTTTACTTTTTCCTTCTTGGGTGCCATTTTCTTTCTTTTCTCTACAACTTTATTTTTTATTTCTTATAGTTTGTATTTATTGAACTTTGTCTTTTCTTCACTTTATTTCTTCTTTTCTGGAGAGGGCTGGTATTCCCCTACCGGCCACTACTCCATCACGTGACTCCTCTTCTTCGTCAGAAGTTTGAGGAGATTTGGTATGTCACCAAAGACTCTTGCAAATTTCCACAGGTGGATTGTGGAGAGCATTCTGGCTGGTTGAATCACTGTCTAGTACGGAGGTACCAATGCACAGGACAGGAAAAGGCTACAGAGTTGTGAACTCAGCCAGCGCCATCATAGGCATCAGTCTTCGCTCCTTTGAGGACATCTACAAGGGGCAGTGTTCTAAGAAAGCAGCCTCTATCCTCAAGGACCCTCACCACCCAGGCCATACCTTCTTCTCACTGCTACCATCAAGAAGGAGATACAGAAGCCTGAAGGTGAATACCCAATGGCACAAAAACAGCTTCTTCCCTCTGTCATCAGATTTCTGAATAGACAATGGACCATAAAGATGACCTCACTTTTTTTTCTTCTTTTGCAGTAATTTATTCATTTTAAAATAGTGTATTTATATAGTGTAATTTTTTCACCTGTCTTGCACAACAATGCTTCTGAAAAATGAATTTTCTAACACATGCTCGTGACAATAAAATCTGTTTCTGGTTAGCCGTGCCGCTAGTACAGTTACATCCCCTACAGTTACATCATAGAGCCATGCAGCAGAGAAATCCAACCCTTGTCTCAACAAGCATTAAATCCCATCTTTTCTAATTTCATTTTCACACCTTGCCCATACCTTCTTTGCTTTGGTGATTCACAATGTCACATAAATGTCCTCAGAAGCTTTGCTTCCCTCAAGCAGTATGCTCCAGATTCCAGCCACCTCTGGGTTAAAACATTTATTATCTATTTTATGGATTTTTGTCTTTTTTTTAAATTGAGTTCAATATTATAGATTTTTTTAACTAATACCTATTCGTCTGCAGTAAGTAAGAATTTTGATGCATGTGTACATTGTAAAAAGTCTTTGGCTTGGCTTCGCGGACAAAGATTTATGGAGGGGGTAAATGTCCACGTCAGCTGCAGGCTCGTTTGTGGCTGACAAGTCCGATGCGGGACAAACTACCATTATCATGTCCTTCCTCAGGTCCTCTCTAAACCTGTGGCCCCTACCTTAAACCTGTGTACACTGATTTTAGAATCTTCAATAATATGGACCTACACTGTCTCTCATAATTTTACACCTCTTTCAGATCCTCCCTCACCTCCTCTGCTCCAGGAAAACAAACCCAGCCTATCCATTTTCTCCTCTGTAATGCTCCACACTGGGAAACATGTTGATGAACAACTTCTGCATTCTCTCTTGTGCAACCACAGTGTCCTTGGCCTAACCCTAGAGAATGGTTTATAAGGTTGGACTATAACCTATCTGCTTTTACATTCAATGTCTGGCTAATGAAAACAAATATTTTATATGCCTTCTGCATAACCTTATCTATCTGACACACCAAGTTGCTTTTGATACTCCCTTGAGCCCTAATATTCATTCGGTTTCGATTCTCTGTGTCACCACACCTTTATCAGGATTAAATTCTGTCTGCCTTTGCTTTATTCAAACTATCTTCCTCCCGATCAACCACAACACTAATCAGATTGTACATTCACATCCAGATTGTTCATTGTGGATGGAGCATTGTGGGTAGAGCAGTCCTCAGAGGTGCCTGTGACTTCAAAGCACAAAAACAGCTTTTAAATTCTTTAAATTAACTGGCCCTTCTAGCCCATGCTGCATAATTACACCCATACATTTTGAAGGATGGGAAGAAACTGGAGCACCCGGAGGAAACCCAAGCAGACATGGGGAGAACGTACAAACTCCTTACAGTCAGCCCCAGATTTGAACCCGGGTCACTGGCGACAGAACAGCGTTGCACTAACTGCTATGCTAACCCTGGCCTACATTACTTTCTATCTTCTATTGCCAAGTCACTTTTATCCAACTTGCCAACCTTTCCTGGGCCCCAGAGGAGCTAATACTTTGAACTGGTCTCCCATGTGGGACTCGGTCAAAGGCCTAATTGAATGTAGTCCACTGCCTTCATCAATTTACTTTGTTACCTTTTTGAAAAAAAATCATTCAAATTGTTCAGACAAGATTTCTCCCAACAGAACACAGGGTGGTGAGAATCTGCCAGAGGACATGGTAGGGCCATTTGGACAGGTATTTTGATAGTAAAGGAGTGGGTATGAGTGTAATGTGGCCCGTTTCTGTGTGGTTTGATGTGATATTTTGAAGAAGCTGACCAATCTTTGAGCACTTCCTGACTTTCCAAGTGGAGGTTGCTCCTGTCTCTCAGAACCATTCCCTATTAGTTCCCTGCCATTACCATTTCTGCCTCTCTGAGTATGTGCAAATGTCAGCACACTGAAGCTTAGACTGAGGTTACTGTGACCTTGGTTCTGGAGTGCAGTTGCTTCCCATTTGCTCTGAAGATTCCGTCCACTCTGCAGGAAGTCTGTTGAAGGTGAGGTGCACCATTGTGACAGGATTGAATGAAGTGGGGTAAAGCCATCTTCACAAAGATGGGCTCTGCTGTGGTCCTGCTGGTTAAGTTTATACCAACACAAATGTATCCAAATTAGGATATTAACTGATGACATCCCACAACACCTGTTGGCCTTGCCTTTTGGTTTAATGGAGGTAGGAAATTTAGTAAAATATGTAATACAGAGACAGTTGCCTGCAGTACCTACAGTCAGAAAGATGGACAGGAACAGGCAGACTTAGATAAATTAAACCTCAGACTGACTGACACAAGAACAGCCAACAACTCGCAACTCCTGTGGAAAACACATACAGATGTTCATAGATGAATATATACAGACAGACAGAGACAATCACGTACATATGGACGTAAACAGAGACGTGGACTCGTGTATTCATATACCGGTGGATTAATCCATACCTGAGGTAGTGCCATCCCAAGCACAACACTTCCCACCAGCAGCAGGTGACTCTCTATCCAGATCGCTGCTTTGTCTACACAGCCCACAGGGTGCAGGAATTTTGAGGCTTCCAGTTGGTTTAGTGATTGCTTTCCAAAACCGCACATTGTGTTGATCACCGACTGGGGTAGAGGGAGAAGAAGGAATGGATCAAACACCAGGAGGTTATAGCTGCCAACACCGATGATGAACTGGAGGATAGATTTGATTTCTCATAGGGGGGCAACAATACAATACACCTGAACAGATGTTTCTTTATCTACCTATGGGTTCTGGGTGTCACTGGGAAGGCCAGCATTTATCGCCCATCATTAATTACCCTTGGTGCAAGCCACAACCTGGATGGACCTTACCGTCCTGAGCGACACCCATGGAGCATGTCTTTTAAGATGGAAAAGGTGAAGTAAAGATTCATGAGGATGTTACTGGGATGGGTTTGGGTATAAGAAGAGACTGGATAGGCTGGGAGTGGAGGAACCTTCTGGAGGTTTTAAATCATCATGAGGGACAGCAACAATGTGCAAGGTCACAATCGTTTTCCCATGGTAGGAGAGCTAAAATTAGAGGGCATAGATTCAGAGTGAGAGGGGAAAAACATTAAAAGGAGCCTGAGGGATACCTCTTCCATAGAGAGGGTGGTGGGTATATGGGACAAGCTGTCAGAGGAAGTGGGACAGGCAGGTATAATTACAACAGTTAAAAGACATTACTGAGATAGAAGAGTTGAGAGAATTTGGGCCAAATGCCAGCAAATGGGATTAGCTCTGGTGCTCAGCATGCACAGGTTGGACTGATGGGCTAATTTCCGAGCTGTCTGACAAAGGTGAGCGGTAACCACACTGCAAAATGTCTGGAGTTATATATGAGCCACATTGGGAAAGCATGGCAGATCTTTGAGGTTAGTGAAACAGTTGAGTTGTTCCAATCATATGGTTACCATTGTTAATGCTCGCTTTAAATTCCAGTTTACTTAATCAATTGTTCTAACTTCTTCCGTAGCACTAACTTCTTCTGTGATGAAATACTTTGAAAGGCTGGTCATGGCCAGAATTAACATGGACCTAAGCAAAGATCTGGACCTGCTGCAATTTGCCTTTCGTCACAATCTCTCCACAGCAACTGCAATATCACTGATTCTCCACTCAGCTCTGGATCACCTTGAAAAAAGCAACTCATAACTGCCCTTCATCGACTCGAGCTCAGCCTTCAACATCTGGCCAAAAAACTTCAAACTATAGGCCTCTTCATCCCCCTCTGCAACTGGATCCTTGGCTTCCTCAATACAAATTGGAAACAATGTCTCCTCCTCACTGATTATCAGCACAGGCGCACTCCAAGGACACGTGCTTAGCTCACTGCTCTACTCATTATACACCCATGATAGTGTGCCCAGGTACAATTCCAATGACATCTACAAGTTTGCCGATGACACCACAGTTGTCGGCAGAATCACAAACCGCAATGAGGAAGCGTACAGGAGGGAGATAGACCAGCTCGTTGAGTGGTGTCACGCCAACAATCTTGCGCTCAATGTTAGCAAAACCAGGGAGATGATAATGGACTTCAGTAGGAAGTCAGGGGAAAATGACCCAGTCCTCAATGAGGGCTCAGTAGTAAAAAAGACCAATTCCTGGGTGTCAACATCTCCAAGGATCTGTCCTGGAGCCTCCACATCAATGCAATCATGAAGAAGGCTCACCAGCGGCTACACTTTGTGAGGTATTTGAGGAGATTCGGTATGTCACAAAAGACTCTCAAAAACTTCTACAGGTGTACTGTGGAGAGCATTCTGGCCGATTACATCACTGTCAGGTATGGAGGCGCCAACTCTCAGAACAAGAAAAAAACTCCAGAGGGTTATTAACTCGGCCTGCGACATCACAGGTGCCAGACTTCACTCCATCGAGGACATCTACATGAGGCAATGTCTTAAAAAAGCAGCCTCTATCCTCAAAGACCCCCACCACCCAGTCCATGCCCTCTTCACTCTGCTACCCTCGGGAAAAAAGATACAGGAGCCTAAAGACGAGCCCTCAGCGGCACAAGGACGGTTTCTTCCCCGCTGCCATCAGATTCCTGAATAACCAAGGAACCAAAGACACTGCCTTACTTTTCGTGCACTTCTTAAAAATTTATTATTGCAAGGTGGTTTATATGAATGTTTGTTTATGTGTCTTTATTTGTTTATATCTCAATGATTTGTTTTGCACTGCCAGTAAGTAATTCTGCCTGACCCACATGAAAAAGAATCTCAGGGTTGTATGTGCTGTCATGTATGTACTCTGACAAGAAATCTGAAATCTCTAACTCACATTACCCACACTTCACACTGCGATAAAATAACGAGAATGCTACAAGTGGTCCAACCTCCTTCACAATTGTGCTACCACATTCTTGATTTAGAATGGTTAAGCTGTGGTTTAGAAAGAGTTGGTTTATATTTATTCTAATTCAAGGTTAAATTATCCTCAATGTAAGCATTGCCAAATCTCTGACTGTCATCACACTGGTGATTAGATTAGAAGAATGGGCAAAGAGGTGGCAGACGGAATATATTGTTGGACAGAGTAGACGTGCAAGGATGTTTCCCATGACAGGGAGCCCAGGACAAGAGGGCACAACTTCAGGATAAAATGGCGTCAATTTAAAACAGGGATGCAGAAAAATTTCTTTAGTTAGAGGGGTGTGAGTCTGGGGATCTTGTTGCCACGGGCGGCTGTGGAAGCAAGGACATTGGGTGTATTTAAGGCAGAGATTGGCAGGTATTTGATTAGTCAGGACATGGAGGGTTACAGGGAGAAAGCCAAGGAGTGGGGCTGAGTGGGAGGATGGATTAGAATGGTGGAGCAGACTCGATGGCAAATGGGCCTACTTCTGCTCTTATATCTTGGTGATCTTGTAGAACTTGTCCACATGCTTTCTACACTTATAACAATGACCTCAAAAGCACCACATTAACTGTAGAACACTTTGGGCCATTACTGAATTTTTTTTTTGTCAGAAGTCTTCAGGTGGCTAAAATTGGTCTTCGTGCATCTGATTTAAGGAGGGCTGAAGCCCACCAGGGTCCATGTTGACTTTTGAATACTAGTCAGTTATGGAGTCTCTTGCCTCACATTCCCTCTCACCATATCTATGCCAACCATTCAATATGCCAATGCCATTAGCCAGTGCAGGGTCTCTATTGGGGTGCGTATACCCCAAGACAACTGGAAGCAAAGAATTCCATCTTCTTGCTGACAACTCACCCCCTGGGCTGGCCCCTGAGGTCAGACGCTGCGACCAACTGGATCAACACAACTGAATCACAACATCCGGACACCGAGGGTTTCTCATGGAGATTACCTCACCAGGTACCAGTGTGCAGCAGGAGTAAGGCACACCACAGCGCTCTGGGCTGGGATTTTCAGGCGTACAGTTGAAATACATGTTCTTCGACCAGTCCTTATAGTTAGTCCAGCCACAGCATTGAAACTAAATAAAGGTAAAATAAGAAGGATTTTATATAACGTAGGATTGTCACTGACATTTAAAAAAATCTTCCTCATATAATAAACAAGTTCAGGGATGGTGGACTGAAAACAGTATTAATACCTCAGTTCTATTATAATATTATCATTAATGCCATCTCTTTATTAAATCTGTCTGAATAATATTATTAACATTAATATTTTCCCTGTAATGCATTGCACTGACGATCTAATTTTTCTGCTCCAGTCTATGGTAAGGAATGACCACATTCTGATTCATAGGCCAGACCACCCGCTGAACCGCAGCCAACTGATGGGTTAAAGACCATTGTCACAAATGGCTGTTACCTATTTTTGTGTCATCACCAAGAAGAGCAAACAGGAAGAGAAGGCCAGACATAGCAAGATGGAGAAAGCAGAATAGGAAAGATAATTGGGGATGGAACCAAGTACTGGAGTTGGTAAGAGGTCATAACAAAGGCAGAAGGTCATCACAAGAGCCAGTCTAATGAAAGTCCTTGGTGCCAAATGAATTGTCAGAGGAAATAATACACTGTAATGAGCTTCCTTATCAGTGGTGTGAGGTCCTTTCCTCTTTTGCATCTCCCTCTAGGGCTTTTCACAGTGCAGTGTAAAATGAAGATTCTCAGGTAATTTTCTTGAAAAAGTCAAATGGCCAAGCAGGGGAAACCTCATGACGTCAGCGCTGTGTGCTGCATCACGGAGCCGATTAAAATGAAAAGATTCATACCTCCTGACCACAGCGGGCCGCTTTGACACATCGTGATGGCAACACAACGTGGGATGAATGGCGGATCCAGCTGTGTGAGAGATTATGGGAAATGAAGTTGGCCATTCATCCTCCATTGGGCTGCCATCGCGACGTGCCGAACCAGCCCCGAAGCACAGAAGGGGGGAGGGTGACTGACTGACCGATGGAGGGACAGCCGGAGGGGGAAGGAGCAAACGGGTGGGCGAGCAACCGATGGATGGGGGGGGGCAAGCCTGTGAGTGCATTACGCGTCATCATTTGGGGGCGGGACTCCCCTAAATTGCTGAGGAGGGCAAATTCCTAGGAATTTGGACCGTGGTGTGAAAGGCCCGGGAGGTTCTGCATTCCCGGGAATTTCACCGGGTCCAAATAGGGCCAACGCTCGCCTACGGTGTGAAAACGGTTATCTGTCACATCTGAAAGTTCTGTATCCCTCAGCATTAAGCCGAAAATCCTGCCCTTCCCTCAGCCACATGCTTGAGATTGCAATAATATCATGATTCTACATGCTGATCCCTACTCCTGTTGTATAAGCATGGACATGGTGGCTCTCTCTCTTGTTTCTGTGCTGTATGACTCGATGACTCAAACATGTAATGCACATTCTTTTATGTGCTTTATGTTTAAATAGTAGCATAAAATTGATTATTAACGTGTTTGGGATCTGAGGAAACATGCTATGTTCAACTGCATAGTCTGAATACATAACACAAACAGACAAACTGCAGGATGGTGGCATAAATTCTCAAACAACCCAACTATTTCCTCTCTCTCTCTCTCTCTCTCTCTCTCTCTCTCTCTCTCTCTCTCTCTCTCTCTCTTTTCTCTCTCCTCTCTCTTTCTCTCTCTCTGTGAATATAGATAGCACGACAAACTTTCTCTCTCTACTGTTAATACAGCTACATTCACTACATTTTAATGTACCGTAACTATGTTATTGTCAACATATTAGTTACATAATTTTAACATAATTGCCGTACAGAATATGGATCATAAGTGATTTCTACATTGTCTTGTACACAAAGCTCGAATAAAGTAGAAATTCCCTTATAAAAACTTCACCTCATATTCTAATATTACGACATATTCATTGTTAGTTATTTAATTATACTAATCTCTTCTACTTATAATGAAAAATAAAAAAAAGACTAGCTTTCTGAATATAATTACAGCTACTATTTCTCTCTATGACTATAGTTAATCAATTATTTGTGCTCTCTGAATACGGTTAGCTCTCTAAATATAGGGAGTGATATTACTGCCCTGTGCTATTTCTTTCTCTCCCTGAATACAGTTGTCCCACTCTTGCCCCCAAATACTAGTATTCAGTCTTTCTCTGAATAGAGGTACCGTTACCACTATCACTTCTTAAATATGGTTCATGTGATCATCTCTACAATCTTTCTCTCTGAATCAAGTTGGTCCCACTACTTTCTCAATAAATACTTAACATCTCACCTCTCTCTGAATATAATCAATCAGGTTCTGCAGGTCAATATCATCTCTGTAGTGGACAATAGCTTTCTTGATGAATTTTCTCACTGTGGCTTCTGCCTAAAGTGGAGGGAGAGAGAGGGAAGAGAAGAAAAAGTGATTTATTTTGGAAAATATCATTCAATTTTGTACCAAAGTGTGCATATATGTTTCTTTATATATATCTATATATATATGTATAAGAAAAGAGATCACTGTTTAAAAAAAGAGCCGGTTTTGGAATTCTGGATGTCTATGAACCTAGATAGAATCCCAGTCCAGACACCTGAACACATTATCCAGGCAACATTCACTTGGGTGAAATGGTCTCCATGTATATCATAAAGAAATACAGAATCTGAACCTTTCCTCAATTTCCAGTTTAATATCAACAGGATGAATAACAAGAAATATGTCTAAAATATAAATTTGCAGTGTTCTATGCACTGAATTAATGAGAATGTATAGCACAGAAATCAGCTGTCCAATGTTTTTCTTTTGCCCATGTTCCATTCCTTTCTCCTTATGTTGGGATCAAGTTTCCTCCAAAATGAATTCACATTATTTGCCTTGCATTCCTCATGTTCCACCTTTTCCTCACTCTGGGTAAAGACATTTCTTCTGCTGGGTTTATCTGTGACTCCCTTATACAATAAAACCCCAGTATCTGGCACCTTTGGGGATCAGTAGATGCCTGATAAGTGAATTTGCTGGTTGCTTGAGACTTCGGGTTGTGTGATTGGTGAACTAACCATAGGGGGCTACCAATTTTAGGCTTTTGTATTTTTTTAACCATGTTTTTTTTTGCAAGTTGCTTGAGGCTGCCCGCTCCTCAAATTACAGATGTCAGGGATTTTACTGTGTGCACGCGCACGCACACACACACATTCCAAAACTAAAGGTATATCTCAATCACCCTTAGTTTTGGAATCTCCATCGGGAGAACTTTCTCTCCATCTCACCCCATCGAATCCTTTCAGAATATGCATGAGGTCACTTTCTTAATTTTCTTTTTTTCTACTGGAAAGACCCCTGGCTTGTTCTCAACACATTATAAAGATTTAAAATAATAAAATGCCCATAACAATCAGGTTAGACAGCATCTGTGGAAATAGAAACAGTTAATGTTTTAGTCATTCTCAGTCTGAAATGACGAAGGATTTTGGATTCAAAGAGATAACCGTTTCTTTCTCCATTGGCATGGCCTGACCTGCTGTGCATTTCCAAGATGTTCTGCTTGTATTCTTGATGTCCAGCATATGTTGGTGTTTGTGATTTCACTTTGACTGGTACCTTGGCGAGCACTCAGGATTCATTTTTCGAAATGAGAGTGGAATTGAAAGCAGCAGTAAAAATCATTCAATTGTACATGCAGAGATGTGTTACTGACAGTACTACTGTTTTGGGATGTTATGGCAAACCCCCTGGCTACCCTACTGCACCTGTGCTCTGACTGAGTCCTTAGCTCTCTGAGGCAATTCCTCAGCATTGGAATGGTTAAAGTAACAGAGCCATGTAGCATGGAACAGGCCCAAGTCACCCTTGATGACTTAGATGGTTCCCGGGGCATGCTTGGGGTGGAGAGGTTCTCTGAGACAATGTGTCATAGCTGCTTCTGAGGGCTGGCTCTGGGCTGGCTAGGACAAGAGGTGCGGCCGCCCACACTGAGATATGGCTCAGGGCTGCAGGGATCAGCATGGTAGATTATACACTGTCCCATGTGTAGGTATACTGCCCAATTCCTAGAGACTCCCACATGTGATGGAAGCTGTTATCTCCCTTTCCCTCTGGGTGCACAGCTGGGAGATTTTTTTTATGATCACAGGCTTAACAGTGGCCACCATCAGGAAATCTCGAGGCTAGGGTGACGTGTGTGGCCAAATAGAGAGGGGGGAGGCAGCAGCATCCAAACAAAAGCTTATTGGAACCAGAAGATCTGTCAACACTCGAAGCAACTACTGTCAGAAGCCAGCAGATCCTGCATTCACAGTGCTGGCTGGCATACACACCTCAGCAAAGAGCAGCAGCACCAATCGGCCCCATCATGCCCAATACTGGCACTCCGAGGTAGTGTGTACACACTGCCTTGGGAGGTCACTGCATACCAAGCCATGTGACAAAGAGAAAGAGGTCATTGGTGTGGGAGTGCTAGCAGAGACAAGGTATTTTCACCCTGTTCCTGCTACAGTAAGGTGGTCTTTTTTTTAAGTACAATAGGTTGGATGATGGGATTCCAGGACTAAGAACACCATAAGTGCAGGATGGCTTAGTATTTATACAATGTGTTCAGGACTGCTTTTTGCAGCAATATGTGGAGATGCCCACTAGAGGGGGAGCAGTGTTAGATATGTTGTTTGGGAACGAAATAGGGCAGGTGACGGAGGTGAGCATTGGGGAGAACTTTGGATCCAGTGATCATGGGTCCATTAGCTTTAGATTAATTATGGAAAGGGATAGGTCGGGTCCAAAGTCGAAGGTCTTCGAGTGGGGGAAGGCCAGACTTGAAAAAATGAGAAGGGATTTGCAGAGAGTTGTGTGGGCTGATCTTTTTGCTGGAAAGGATGTAGAGGAAAATTGGAGGGCATTTAAGGATGAGATTTTGAAAGTACAAGATCTTTATGTTCCAGTCCGGCCGAAAGGCAAGACCAAAAGTTCAAGGAGCTGTGGGGTTTCTAGAAAAATTGGGAACTTGGTTCAGGACAAGAGGGAGGCCTATACTAAATAAAAGAAACAGAGGATTGAGGAGCTGTATGATCATTACTTAGATTGCAGGAAGAACCTTAAGAGGAAAATTAGAAAGGCAAAAAGGTATGAGGAGTCCATAGCTAATAAGGTGAAAGAGAATCCTAAAGGTTTTTACAGATACGTGAACAGTAAAAGGAGGGTTAAGGATAGAATAGGTCCACTGGATGATGGGACCGGTGGACTATATGAGGAACCGTATGAGATGGGAGAGATATTGAATGATTTTTTTCTTGTCTGTATTCACGACGGAAAGGGTTATTAGGCTATATGAGATAAGTGAGGCAAATGGCTTCATTATGGAGAGGATAGGGATTAGTAAACTGAGGGTTTTGGAGCGTCGAGGGTCAATAAAGGTGGATGACTCTTGGTCCTGATGGGATTTTTCCCAGGATGTTAAGGGAGGTCAGGGAGCAAATAGCGAGGGCTCTGACAGTGATTTTTCAAAGATCACTGGAGGAGGGTGTGGTGCCGTGGGATTGGAGGGTTGCAAATGTAGTTGCGGTATTTAAAAAAGGCATAAGGTGCAGCCCAAGTAATTATCGGCCAGTAAGTTTGACTTCGGTGGTGGGGAAAGTTATGGTGGGTATTCTTCAAGATAGTATATACACGTATCTGGATAATCAGGGAATGATTAGGGGCACCCAGCATGGGTTTGTGAAGGGAAAGTCATGTTTGATGAACCTTGTTGAGTTTTTTGAGGTGACAAAAAATGTGGATGAAGGTAAGGCGGTTGATGTGATCTATTTGGATTTTAGTAAGGCTTTTGATAAGGTTCCTCATGTAAAGTTAATAAGGAAGGTTCAGTCACTAGGGATTAATAGAGAGATAGGTTCAGAGGTGGCTGGAAGATAGACAGCAGAGAGTCATGGTGGATAACTGTCTGTCAGGTTGGAAGCCTGTGACAAGTGAGGTGCCTCAGGGATCGGTGCTGGGTCCCTTGTTGTTTATCATTTTAATCAATGATTTGGAGGAGGATGTGGTTAACTGGGTAAGCAAATATGCAGATGATATGAAAATAGGAGGAATGGTGGATAGTGAGGAAGGTTTTCTTGGATTACAGAAGGATTTGGTTTGTTTGAAAGAGTGGGCTGAAAGATGGCAGATGAAATTTAATGTAGACAGGTGCGAGGTGCTGCATTTCGGAAAAAATAACCAAAATAGGACATAAGCAGTTAAGGGGAGGGCATGGAGGTACGCAGAGGAACAGAAGGATCTGAGGGTTATAGTACAGAGTTCATTGAAGGTGAATTCCCATAGAGACGGTGGTTAAGAAGGCATATGGTATGCCGGCCTTCATAAATCATAGAATAGGGTATAGGAGCTGGGAAGTGATGCTGCGGCTGTTTAAGGCATTGGTGAGGCCAGGTTCAGTTCTGGTCTCCAAATTATAGAAAGGATATAGATAAGGTGGAGAGGGTGCAGAGAAGATTTACAAGGACGTTGCCTGGTTTACAGCATCTAGAGTATGGAGAAAGATTAAGGAGACTGGGACTTTATTCATTGGAATGTAGGCGGTTGAGAGGGGATTTGATAGAGGCATTTAAAATTATGAAGGGAATAGATAGACTAGACGTGAGTAGACTCTTTCCCCTGAGGGCAGGGGAGGTTGGAACAAGAGGGGATGAGTTAAGGGTAAGGGGGCAAAACTTTAGGGGAAATGTTAGAGGGAGCTTCTTCACTCAGAGAGTGGGGGCAGAACGGAATGATCTTCCAGAGGAGATAGTTGCGGTAGGGTCCCTTCTGTCATTTAAGAGAAGGTTGGATGTGTACATGGATATGAGGGGGTTGGAGGGTTATGGGCAGAGAGTGGGAGGGAGTTGTTCAAGTGAACCGGCGTGGACTGTAAGCAGTTATATACTAAATCCGCACTCTGTAAGGTAGCATTAAGTGGGTACCAGTCTACAGAAGAACCATGAGGAAGGTCACACACAATTTGTGTTAAAGAATCAGTGTTAGAGCCGGGAGTCACGTGATGGAGTAGTGGCCGGACGGTGAACTCCAGCCCTCTCCAGAAAAGTCGGAAAAAACAAAGGAAAACACAAAGGCACAAAAATAAAAATTAAAGTAAAGTGAGTATAAAGGTGGAAAGAAGATAGCGATGAAAAAAGAAAAATCGAAACCAACGGTAAGAAGAGAGGAAGAGAAGACAACAGAAGAAGAAGGAGAAGGCCTTACCTGTTCGAAGAGGCCCGTGGTGAAGAGAGAAACCCGCTCCCTCAGGTCGGTAGAAAGTGGACTACAAAAATGGCTCGCTGAGCCGAGTAAAAGTGTGCAACCGCGCATGCAAAAAAACACACTGACGGGAGGGGTGACCAGCTGGGGAGTCGATCTCCACAGCCGGCAATGACAGCTGCAGAACAGCTGCAGCAAGAGGAGAACATAGAAGACAACGAAAACAAGAAAGAAGAGAAGAAAAGGGCAACAAAGAAACAACAGATGGCCAACCCAGAGGAAGAAGAAGAGGAAGAGGAGGAGTATAGTGAAATAGAAGAAGAAAAGAAAGGCAAGATAAAGGATATACTTTCTCTTATTAAAGAATACATGGAGTCATTTAAAGAATGGCAAGCACAAGAATTTAGTGATTTATGAAGGAGAATAAACAATACAGAAGAGAAAATGAATAAAATAGATATGACCTTATCAGAAATGGGAAAAAGAATGGACAAGGTGGAAGAACGAGAAGCAGCAGTAGAAATGGAGGTAGAGGACTTAAAAAATAAATTAGAGGAATCTAATAAAAAAGTTAAGGAGACACAAGAACTGTTAGCTCAGAAAATAGATATAATGGAAAATTATAACAGAAGAAATAACATAAAGATAGTGGGCCTTAAGGAAGATGAAGAAGGCAAGAATATGAGGGAGTTTATAAAAGAGTGGATCCCTAGGATCCTAGGATGTCCAGAACTACAGCAAGAAATGGAAATAGAAAGGGCACATAGAGCATTGGCCTTTAAACCACAAACACAACAAAAGCCAAGATCTATTTTAGTAAAATTCCTAAGATATACTACAAGAGAAAAGGTACTGGAGAAGACAATGGAAAAAGTAAGAGAGGGCAACAAGCCACTGGAGTACAAAGGGCAAAAAATCTTCATTTATCCAGACATAAGTTTTGAACTCCTGAAGAAGAGAAAGGAGTTCAATACAGCAAAGGCGATTTTATGGAAGAAAAGGTATAAATTTATACTAAAGCATCCAGCGGTATTGAAAATATTTATTCCAGGACACAAAAACAGACTATTCTCGGATCCAGAGGAAGCACGAAAATTTGCAGAACAATTACAAAATAGACTGAGAGATGAAGACGTGTAACGAGAGTACAAAAGACTGCGAACTAAAAAGACACATAAGTTTTGAACTCCTGAAGAAGAGGAAGGAGTTCAATACATCGAAAACGATCTTATGGAAAAAAACTATTCTCGGATCCAGAGGAAGCAAGGAAATTTGCAGAACAACTACAAAACAAACAGAGAGATGAAGACATGTAATAAGAGTAAAAATGACCACGATTTATATGTATGTGGGTAAAGAGGTATATGTGTGTATATGTATAATGTGCATACATGAATGTATCCGTATTTAAAGGAAAATATAGATAGTATAGACAAGAATTAATAAGGGAAGGAAATGGAATAGAGGGAATAAGGAGGGAATTAAAAGAGTGACCTTTGTTACATATGAAAAGTGAAATCTTTTCTGGGGGGGGCTGGGGGGGAGGAGTTACGGTCACTGCAAAATCAGCTGACGCTTGCGAGTGAATTCGCAAATCCAAATGGAGAGGGGAGATGTGGTTGTCCGACAAGGGATAAAGGACAACTCAGGAGGGGAAGGGGGGATTGGGGCTAAAGAAGTTTTAAATAGGAGAATAAGGAAAATGTTTGATGTTTTAGGAATGCTGTCTTATAAAGGGTTCAAAACAAGAAAACAGAAATGGATAAGAAGGAAAGGTAATGATGGAGAAACGGAAAGGGAATATAAACAAAGTATAAAATGGCTACGTTGAACTATATGACTTTAAAGCTCTTCAGCGCTTGACGTCCTGCTTTGCGGAAACTGCCAAAATGTTTGGCCTGGAAGTCAGCCTGAAGAAAACTGAGGTCCTCCATCAGCCAGCTCCCCACCATGACTACCAGCCCCCCCACATCTCCATCGGGCACACAAAACTCAAAACGGTCAACCAGTTTACCTATCTCGGCTGCACCATTTCATCAGATGCAAGGATCGACAATGAGATAGACAACAGACTCGCCAAGGCAAATAGCGCCTTTGGAAGACTACACAAAAGAGTCTGGAAAAACAACCAACTGAAAAACCTCACAAAGATAAGCGTATACAGAGCCATTGTCCTACCCACACTCCTGTTCGGCTCCGAATCATGGGTCCTCTACCGGCATCACCTACGGCTCCTAGAACGCTTCCACCAGCGTTGTCTCCGCTCCATCCTCAACATCCATTGGAGCACTTTCATCCCTAACGTCGAAGTACTCGAGATGGCAGAGGTCGACAGCATCGAGTCCACGCTGCTGAAGATCCAGCTGCGCTGGGTGGGTCACGTCTCCTGAATGGAGGACCATCGCCTTCCCAAGATCGTGTTATATGGCGAGCTCTCCACTGGCCACCGTGACAGAGGTGCACCAAAGAAAAGGTACAAGGACTGCCTAAAGAAATCTCTTGGTGCCTGCCACATTGACCACCGCCAGTGGGCTGATATCGCCTCAAACTGTGCATCTTGGCGCCTCACAGTTTGGCGGGCAGCAACCTCCTTTGAAGAAGACCGCAGAGCCCACCTCACTGACAAAAGGCAAAGGAGGAAAAACCCAACACCCAACCCCAACCAACCAATTTTCCCCTCCAGCCGCTGCAACCGTGTCTGCCTGTCCCGCATCGGACTTGTCAGCCACAAACGAGCCTGCACCTGACGTGGACTTTTACCCCCTCCATAAATCTTCGTCCGCGAAGCCAAGCCAAAGAAAAGAAATATTAATGGAATACATAACCAAATTAAAAGGAAGGAACTGCTAAATTTACTGAAAAAAGAAAAAATTGATATAGTATTTGTGCAAGAAACACATTTAACTGAATTGGAGCACAAGAAATTAAAGCGAGATTGGGTAGGACACGTAACAGCAGCATCGTATAATTCAAAAGCAAGAGGAGTAGCTATATTAATTAGTAAAAATGTGCCATTTAAAATAGAAGAGGAAATAATAGATCCAGCAGGGAGATATGTAATGATAAAATGTCAGATATATTCAGAGTTTTGGAATCTACTCAATGTATATTCACCTAACGAAGAAGATCAAAAGTTTATGCAAGATATCTTTTTGAAGATAGCAGATATGCAGGGGAACATATTAATAGGAGGGGATTTCAACCTGAATTTGGATTCAAATATGGACAAAACTGGGAAAAAAATTAACAGAAAGAACAAAGTAACCAAATTTATAATTAAATCGATGGAAGAAATGCAACTTTTGGATATATGGAGGAAACAACACCGAAAGGAAAAGGAATATTCATATTACTCAGCTAGACATAAAACATACTCAAGAATAGACCTATTTTTGTTATCAGCTCGTATGCAAGATAGAGTAAAAAAAACAGAATATAAAGCTAGAATACTATCGGACCATTCACCCTTAATATTGACAGTAAAGTTAGAGGACATCCCTCCAAGAATGTATAGATGGAGATTAAACCCCATGGTACTTAAAAGGCAGGATTTTAGAGAATTTATTGAAAAACAAATTAAAATGTATTTTGAAATAAATACTAAATCAGTGAAAGATAAGTTTATACTATGGGATGCAATGAAAGCATTCATTAGAGGGCAAATAATAAGTTATGTAACCAAGATGAAGAAGGACTATAATCAGGAAACAGAGCAGATGGAAAGGGAAATAGTAAATATAGAAAAAGAATTAGCAATGAAGGAAGATACAACTAAAAGAAGAGAATTGGCGGATAAAAAAAATAAAATATGAAACACTACAAACATATAAGGTGGAGAAGAATATAATGAAGACAAAACGGAAATATTATGAACTAGGTGAAAAAACGCACAAAATCCTAGCATGGCAGCTTAAGACAGAACAAGCTAAGAAAATGGTATTGGCATCAAGGAAAAAAGACAAACAAATTACATATAATCCAAAAGAAATTAAGGAAAACTTTAGAGAATTCTATGAACAATTATACCGAACTGAAAACGAAGGGAAAGAAGGGAAAATAGATGAATTTCTAACTAAAATTGAACTACCAAAATTACAAATAGAGGAACAAAATAAATTAACAGAGCCATTTGGAATAGTAGAAATACAAGAGATAATAAAAAAATTACCAAATAATAAGACACCAGGAGAGGATGGATTCCCAATAGAATTCTATAAAACATTTAAAGACTTATTAATTCCGCCCCTCCTGGAAGTAATTAACCAGATTGATAAAACACAAAGCTTACCAGATTCATGTAAAACAGCAATAATTACAGTAATACTAAAGCAAGGGAAAGATCCACTCACACCAGCGTCATATAGACCAATATCTTTATTTAACACAGATTATAAGATAATAGCTAAACTATTAGCAAACAGATTAGCAGAGTATGTACCGAAAATGGTAAATCTAGACCAAACTGGATTTATCAAAAAAAGACGCACAACAGACAATATTTGTAAATTTATCAACTTAATTCATGCAGTAGAAGGGAATAAAGCACCAACAGTAGCAGTTGCTTTAGACGCAGAGAAGGCCTTTGACAGAGTAGAATGGAATTATTTGTTCAAAGTATTGCAAAAATTCAGTTTACCGGAGAAGTATATTAATTGGATTAAAGCATTATATAAGGGGCCATTAGCGAAAGTGACAGTAAATGGACATGTATCAAAGCAATTTAACTTAAGCAGGTCAACACGGCAGGGATGCCCACTATCACCTTTATTGTTTGCGTTAGCTATAGAACCACTAGCAGAATTGATAAGAACAGAAAATAATATAAAAGGGATAAAAATAAAAGACAAGGAATATAAAATCAGTTTATTTGCAGATGATGTTACAGTATACTTAACAGAACCAGAACTACCAATAAAAGAATTATATAAGAAATTGAAGGAATATGGAGAAGTGTCGGGTTACAAGATCAACGTAAATAAAAGTGAAGCAATGCCTATGAATAATGCGGATTTCTCAAAATTTAAGAAGGAATCACCATTTAGATGGCAAATGCAAGCAATAAGATACCTAGGTGTACAAATAAATAAAAATCTCGGCCAACTATATAAACTCAATTATTATCCACTAATGAAAAAATTAGAGGACGATTTAGAGCATTGGAAAGATTTACCACTAACACTAATAGGAAGGATAAACTGTATTAAAATGAACATTTTTCCAAGGATATTATACCTATTTCAGGTATTGCCAATACAACTGACAGAGAAATTCTTCAAGGAGTTAAAGAAAATAATAAGGAAATTTTTATGGAAAGGGGGGAAACCGAGGATAGCACTAGATAAATTAACAGAATGGTATAAACAAGGAGGCTTACAACTGCCAAACTTTAAAAATTATTATAGAGCCGCACAATTAAGATACCTATCAGATTTTTATCAAACAAGGGAAAAGCCAGATTGGACCAGATTAGAATTAGATAAAATAGGGGAAAAGATACCTGAACACATATTATATAAATGGGATGAAAAATTGGTACAACATAGAAGTTCCCCAGTATTACATCATCTACTCAATATTTGGAAGAAGATTCATGAAGAAAGAAATAAAACAAATTTTCAATTACCAAAACTAATAGTGACGCAAAACAAGTTACTCCCTTTTACAATAGATAACCTTTCCTTTAGAGAATGGGAGAAAAAAGGGATTAAAAGAATAGAAAATTGTTTTTCAGGAAATAGATTCTTATCCTTTGAACAAATGAAAGATAAATACAATATAACTCAAGATACAGCGCTGGCATATTACCAATTGAAATCCTACTTGAAGGATAAATTAGGAAGCAGTTTGAGTTTGCCAGAGGGAAGTAACTTTGAATATGTGATTACAGATACAATGATAATCAAAAGATTTATAACAAATATGTATATTCAACTGCAAGAAAAGGAGAATGAGGAAACAAATGGTAAAACTAAACAAAAATGGGAACATGATTTAAATATAAAGATAAAAAAGGAAACATGGGAGAAGTTATGCTCCGGAACGATGAGAAATACAATAAATACGAGGTTACGTATGATACAATATAACTGGATACACAGGCTATACATTA
Organism: Narcine bancroftii; assembly: GCF_036971445.1. Classification (NCBI taxonomy): domain Eukaryota; kingdom Metazoa; phylum Chordata; class Chondrichthyes; order Torpediniformes; family Narcinidae; genus Narcine; species Narcine bancroftii. The sequence goes on from NC_091472.1 coordinate 11,900,424, forward strand.
CACCTCAAAAGTTAAATAAATGGGACCCAACACTATCTGATAGATGTTTTCGATGTAAAAAAGAAATGGGAACAACAATTCATGCAATCTGGACATGTGAGAAAGTAGAAAAATTTTGGGAAGATCTAAATCAGATATTAAATAAAATAACAGAAAACAATATACCAAAGAATCCAGAGATCTTCCTCCTAAGTAACATAAAAAACAAAGAATTTGGAATTGATTTGGAGGATGCACAAAAAAGATTTGCTCTAGCCGTAGCAAAAAAATGTATTATGTCAACCTGGAAATTGGAAGATAATTTGAAAATACAACAATGGTATATAGAAATGAATAAATGTATTCCATTAGAAAAAATAACATATAGTTTAAGAAATAATATTGAAATATTCGAACAAATATGGGAGCCTTACATTAAACATAATAGCGAAAACCTACCGGGGACAATCACTACCTAAGTTAACGGAAGGAAAAGGAAATGAAAAGAATGGACTCAGTGGAATTTCTGGTGTATTTTTATTGAATGACAACATTGTCTGACTGGTTTAATGTATCCTAGATTTTATACCTTAAATGGACGGGAGGGGGGAGGTAGGGAGGGTGGGATGGGAGGAGGGAGGGGGGGGAGAAAATGGCACTGTATATGTGTGAAAAGGAAAAAGTGTGTATCATGGTTAATGTGATTTATGGTGTGAAAAATAAAAAAATAAAAAAATAAAAGAATCAGTGTTAGATGAAAATAAAACAAAACCACTCTCTCTTGGATGAGGACACAGGCTGGATTATTCCTTTGGAAATCTGACTGGAGAGGAAGGCTGAGGCAGGCAAGTCTACCAGCCACCATTCTATCAACTTTCTACAGGAGCTCCATCAAGATCACCCTGGCCAACTGCATCACAGTGTGGTATGGTTTCTGCAAGAGCATTGGATTGGAGGTCAATCCACAGGACCATAAAAACAGCAGGGAGGATCATTGGGGACTCTCTCACCTCCATCAATATGATTTACTGGGATCATTGTTTAAAGAGGCCTTGTAAAATCAGAGAAAACCCCTTCCAACCCGCATGCAACATCTTTCAGCTAAGTCTGTCGGGAAAGAGATATAGAAATACAATAGCCAGAACCACCAGGCTGAGGAACAACTTCGTCCCATGACTACTAAAACAACTCTCCGAGACTTCACTATTTATTAAGAACATTAAATACAGTAAAACGCCTGTTATCCACAATTCAAGCAACCGGCACCCTTGAGCCACTGGCAAAGAAATCAAGGAAAATCAATAGGTAAAACATATGGGTTTAAAATTGGCGCGCCTCGCCATTAGTTCGCCAATCACGCAACATGCAATCTCAAGCAATTGAAAAATACATTCATCCATCATCTACTAATCCCCATAGGTGCCAGATACCAGGGGTTTTACTGTATCTGTATATATGTACTGTACTTGTCTGTATATGCGTTATATCTATTTGTGTGTTTTGCTCTGTAGACCAAAGCTGTTTCGTTGGGTTGCATTGGTACAATCAGATGATAAACTTGAACTTGAACTATATGACGCATTGTTGTAGTGCCAGTTCTGTGGAATTTTTCTGATCTCCCACGTGGATGTTGGATGTTATGACTTCAAGCCACAGTGTGTCTGGTTGCCAGGCTTACCTTGTCAGAGTAAATGAATCCCAGGACCCCGACTGCCAGCTGCACCAAGAAAAGGACCGTCAAGCTTATCAAAAACTGTGAAGAGAAATTCACAAAGCCACTGCGTAACATAATTATGAGAGAACTGGGCGGGCTATCATGACAGGAAATGAACTCTTCTCTCTCATCTAGCCCCCTATTCACAGCTATTGAGGATTGTTATGCAGAACTGTATCAGGGAGTCATGCCACATGAAGTAAATGAGCCTGTTGTGGAAAGGTTTTTGCAGATATCACAGGAGAGGACACTGTTCATGTTCAAAAAGAGTAGTCTAAAATTGATTTTTTTATTGTCACTTGTGTTGAGATACAGTGACAAACTGATTTGCTTGCTATCCAGTCATCAACTGATCCTTAAGCAGGTAGTGTAAAATAAAAGGATGCAAAAAGCTTCTTCGAGTTATATAAAGAGCAAAAGAGAGTAGACATTGGACCATTATAAAATTACACTGGAGGAATAATAATGGGAGACAAGGAGATGGCAGAAGAACTAAATAAGTATTTTGCATCAGTCTTCACTGTGGAAGGCATTAGGGAAGGGAAGTGAGTGCAGTTACTATTTAAAATGGGAAGGTGCTCAGAAAGCTGAATGTCTAAGAGTGGATGTCTTCTGGACTCGGGTCTGAAAGAGATAGTGATAGAGATTGTGGAGGCATTGATAATGATCTTTCAGGAATCAACACATTCTGGTATTCCAGAGGACTGGAAAATCGCAAATGTCACCCCACTATTCAAGAAGGGAGGGAGACTGCAGAAAGGAAATTATAGATCGGTTAGCCCGATGTCAGTGTTGGGAAGATGTTGGAGTTGATTGTCAAGTACGAAGTTACAGAGTACTTGGAGGCACATGAAAAGATAGGCCAAAGCCAATTTGGTTTCCTTAAGGGAAAATCTTGCTTGGCAAACTTATTGGAATGCTTTAAACAAGTGACAAGGAAGCTTAATAAAGCAGATGTTGTGGATGTTGTGTATCTGGATTTTCAGAAGGCATTTGACAGGGGGCTGTACATGTGCTTTTAAGGCACAGGTTTGACCTCACACGGAGTAGTGTGAGCAGCTTTGGGCTCTTCATTTAAGAAGATGATAAGCCATCTTCTGGAACCACTGCAGAGATGGTATTTCTCCCACTCTGGGTAGGGAGCTGTTGACCCGTGATAAAGTAGAAATGGCACTATATTTCTATCCAAGAGCTTGACATTATCTCGTATTTCCCACTCTTATCCTTCGGGGTGATAGAAGTCATGGGAGGTCATAGAGGGACCTACCTTTGCCCCAACTCATCCCAAGATGTCCACCTAAGATTGTCTTACTTGCCTGCATTTTGTTCATATACTTCTGAATCTTTCTTTTCCATTTATCTGTCTAAGCATCTATTAAAAGGCCTGGGTGTGGAGAAATATCTAAGAAATAAGATGCTGGTCTTGGCAGAGAAGGACAACTAGATGTCTGTTTCACTTGTAAAGAACAAGTTACTCCTCGATGAAGGGGTGGAAATAATAATGTGGTGTCTTGGGAAGGGGAGGAGCTATTGGTGGAGATTCAAGACTGGCCTCCAGTGTCACAGAGAATAGAGTTAACAAGAAAATCTGCAGATGCCAGCATTGAGTGCAACATACAAAAGTGTTGGTGAAACTCAGCAGGTCGTCAAGGGCCTGGGCTTACCTGGGATAGAACCATAGAACACTACAGTCCAGAAAACAGGCCATTCAGCCCTCTAGTATACATCATACCGCTAGTCCCACTGACCTGCACCCATTCCATAACCCTCCAGACCTCTCCCATCCATGTATCTATCCAGTTTATTTTTAAAACTTAAGAGTGAGCCTGCATTTACCACGTCAGATGACGGCTCATTTCACACTCCCACCTCTCTCTGAGTGATAAAGTTCCCCCTAATGTTTCCCCTAAACCTTTCCCCTTCACCCTAAAGTCATGTCCTCTTGTATTTATCTCTCCTAATCTAAGTGGAAAGAGCCTGTGATAGGGAAGATTTACCTACCAAAGGACCCAGGCCCAATTCTTTGGTTAACCTTTACTTCTTATGGATGCTGTATGACCTGCTGAATTTTTCTAGCAGGTTTGTGTCACTAAGAACAGTGTCTCTTTGGAATGCTGAAAGAATAACGGGAACTAGTAAATACATTGTAATTAAACATTGATCATTAATAACTTCAGCCTAAACTTCAGTGCAGGACCACCTTAGGAAATGAAATTGAAGCCCTTGGTATACAATTTTGAAAGTAATCTAGCCATTCTGATTAGAGGTGTGTTCCAGAAGAGTTAACAAGAAAAGTCTTTCTTCTTTGGCTTGGCTTCGCGGACGAAGATTTATGGAGGGGGTAAAAAAGTCCACGTCAGCTGCAGGCTCGTTTGTGGCTGACAAGTCCGATGCGGGACAGGCAGACACGATTGCAGCGGTTGCAGGGGAAAATTGGTGGGTTGGGGTTGGGTGTTGGGTTTTTCCTCCTTTGCCTTTTGTCAGTGAGGTGGGCTCTGCGGTCTTCTTCAAAGGAGGTTGCTGCCCGCCAAACTGTGAGGCGCCAAGATGCACGGTTTGAGGCGTTATCAGCCCACTGGCGGTGGTCAATGTGGCAGGCACCAAGAAAAGTATGGTTGTATTAATTGGCTGAGTGGGCTCGAGAGGTTAAGTGTCCCATTGCTGCTCCAGATTAATCTGTTCAGAGGTAAAACAAAAGCAGGAAGTTCAAAAGGGATAGTGAGATTTAGGATAACTAGCAGATCCTGTGTTTTCTTAGATGCTTGTTGGATACAGGTTAGACAATTCTTTACTTTCAACTCTGGCCTCTGGAACATCTATCATTAACTTCACAGGGTCCAACCAATGAGATGTACAACACACTGTAAATAAGAAGGATCCCTTGAAGGAGAGAGGACAATATACTTTCAGTGAGAAGCTCGCACTCTCCCATGGTTATGCGTAGATGTTTATTCAGATATTGCAAATGTGCATGCATTCTCACCACTTGTAGTAACACAATGTTTTCACGCAGGGCCCCAATGCAGCCGCAGAAGGTGATTAAAAACATAATGGCTCCAACCACAATCATTATTATCGCAGGGTCAATAATGAAAGTGTCCCGCACAGCATCTGAAAGAAAAGCAGGCGTGTAAGCACAAAGAGGCTCAATGGTGTACAATGGAAGGTGATGAGAGGGTTGACACCTTTCATTTACTGAGATTTTATGTCTGTTGACTTTAATCAAAATTGGTCAGGAGAAAGAAGATGGCAGATGGAGCTTAACCTGGAAATTTGGAGTTCCAATGGAAGAGAAGTATACAGAAAATGGCAGGAGACTGATATAGAGAAGGACCTTAAGATGCAAATCCATAGCTCCCCGAAAGTGGCAACACAAATAGATTGGTAAAGAAGACAAATGGCCTGGTTGCCTTAATCTGTCAGCACATTGAATCTAAAAGTTGAGAGTTCCAGCAATTTAAAATGTTGGTTGGACCTTATTTAGTGCATTATGTAAAAGGTGAAGCATGAAACTCTGCAGACACTCTGGGTGAAGTAAAATCACATTGCTGGAGAAACTCAGCAGATCACTGATCTTTATATAGCAAAGATAAAGATACATAACCAACATTTTGGGCTTAAGCCTTGATGGTTTGACCTGCTGAGTTTATACAGCATTGTGTTTCTACTTAGTGTATTATGTGCTGTTCTGGTCACCATACTAGAAGAAGGACGTGGAAGCTTTGGAAAGTGCATAGAAGAGGTTCACTAGAATTTTGCTGGGATTGGAGAGTGTTAGCTTGGTTGGACAAATTTTCCTCCGGATCTTCAGAGTCCGAGGGGTGACCTGATAGAAGTTTATAAAATTATAATAGACATGGACAGGGTGAATAATTAGAATACTTTTTCAAGGTAGGAATGTCAAATAACTAGACAGAATAGGCTTAGGGTCAGAGGGGAGAAATTCAAAGGAGATTTGCAAGGCAAGTTTTATTTACACAGAGAGTGATAAGTGCCCGGAGGTTGGGTTAGGAAAAGTGGTCGAAACACATATGGTAGTAAAATTGAAGAGGCATTTAGGCAGGCACTTGAGCAAGCAGGGAATGTTGGGATATGGACTAAATGCAGGCAGATGGAATTTGTTAGTTTGGCATCGTGGTCTTTTCTTTTTCAATATTTTTATTTGCATCATGGTCAATGCAGAATAGCAGCCAAGCAACATGTGCAAAAAATTTCCCCTTATAACCATACACTGTGCTTCATTGATGATGTATTTATGGAGCCTGGAACTCATCGCTTATATGGGCCAAGACATGAAGGTCATGTTCCTGTGCTATATTGTGCAATGTTCTAAGGAAGAAACCTACATTTGATAAGACTTTCCAGTTTTTATCTGGCCCTAGACTTCTAACTTGGTCCAACAAGAAACTAAGTTCTACAAAATCTTTGTGGGAAAAGCAATGAATACCAACCTAGCTACTGTTGTCCCATTATATCCATATACTTTTCTCTCTGCTTCACTGACAATGCATTTACTAAGCTCTTCTGCCTCTCCTCCATAACCGAGGATAATTGAAAGTCAAATATGCCACCACAGCAAATCCCTGAACACTCCTTGCATTTTTTTTTTCTGAAGGTCCTGGTAACTGGAAAATGAAATGCCAAAAGATGCCAACACTGTTACCAACCCATTGTAATTGCTGTAACTTTATAATCATTACACTGAATTATGTCTAATTGCTTTAAGTTAATAAAACCCCTGGTGTACAGAATTCAAGCAACTGGCAGCCTCAAGCAATCCACAAAATATCGAGGAAAATAAATTTTAAACATTAAAGTAAATAAGAATAAAATAATCGGTAAAAAATACCTAAGTTTAAAATTGTAAATGTTCTGTGAAGTACCACATAAACCTTTGGTGAACATGGGAGCAAACATCAGCCAGCAGAATACCTTGGTCGTGCTTTTCTCAGGGCAGCTGTTCGAATAAAGTTGTGTGAAATAGCAATGGTGTCATGCAGGATGAAGAGCTGATTAATGCCACTCGTTGTTGGGGTAACTCTCTTAAAGTGTCTCCTTATACCTGCTCAGCAAGTGTTGCTCCATTCAGAGGCTTTATCTGTAAACTTTGGGGAATGGGGGGGGGGGTTATTATATACCCCCAATTATATTGTTCGCCTTTCGGGTGGCTCCTTGGAGGGGGAGGAACCCGCAGATGCAGCGACGGTTAACTGTCTTCAAAGAATGTGACTGAAAATGAAAATGCTTTAAGGTTTATATATTCAGGAAGTGTAGTTTAGTCAGTGTAAATACAGCATAGTATTTTTGTTTTTCAAATTGTTTATTCTTAATGCAGGCATATGAGTTAAGCATTGAAAGAGTATGTCTCAAGCAACCAGAAAATTCTGCCAATCCCGATAGGTGCCGGACACCAGGGATTTTACTGTATCTGGAGACAGCGCTTGTATGTGGGCAGATCTCTTCACAATGCCTCAACATCCAGCTGGTTATTGAAATCTCAACTTTAGTAATCGGGGAATTAAAACATTTGTAATAATTTGAGAAATCATTAAGTGGCATTTTCAATTTTAAAGTGAAACATGAAAGTCTGCAGATGCTGTGATTGTAGTAAAGACACAGGAATGGTGGAGAAACTCACCCGGTCTCGCACCGCCTTTAGGAGGTAAGGATATTCAGTATTACCGTCCGATTTCAGACGCTGCCGGCTTTTCCATATCTTGAAGAAGGGCTCAGGCCTGAAACGTCGGTTATCTATCTTTACCTCCTATGCATCCTATAAGACCTGCTGAGTCCTTCCAGCATTTCTTTTTCCAATTTTCAACTCTATTTAAAAAAGACTGCAAGGATAAGTCAGAGAACTGCAGCCCAGTGAGATTAATATCATAGAATAATGGAAGGGACTCTGAGGCCCAGGAACAACATGCATTTGGAAAAGGCACGGACTGATTAGGGATAGACAGCAATGAGTTTGTGTGTGGGAATCACATCATCTCGTGACTTTGATTGAATGTTTTGAAGAGGTGAACAAGATGCTGACTAATAGGCTGGTCCAGATGATCAGATCATCTTGGACCCTGGCCAAATGGATACAGAATTGGCTCGACGGTAGGAGTTGAAGGATGGTCATGGAATGATTTTTTTTTAGATTAGATGCCTGTGTCCAGTGATGATCCACAGGGATCGGTGTTGGGGAAACTGTTGTCAGTCATCCATATGAATGACTTGGATGACTGATGTTAGTAAGTTTGCAGATGAAATTGAAATAGGTGGTCCATTGGAGAGTGAAGGAGGTTAACTGGGATTACAAGGGGATCTAGATGAACTGGACAAGGTGTGAAGAAGATGTTTGGTCTACCCTCCTTCATTGGTCATGGCATTGGGTACAGGAGAAGAAACATCGTGTTACAACTGTACAAGAGTTGGTGAGACCATACTTGGAGTGCTGTGAGCAGTCCTGGTCACCCAGCTCGAGGAAGGATATCACAAAGCTGGAAAGTGTCACAAAGATGTGTATGCTTGAATTTTAAAGGGTGGCTAGATGGGCTGGAACCTTTCTACCCAGAGCATAGGAGGTGAAGAGGTGATGTTAAAGAGGTTTATAAAATAATGAGGGGCATAGAAAAGGTGAATAGTCAGAGTCTGCTTCTCAAGGTCGGGAAAACTAAAACTAAAGGGCCGAGATTGAAGATTCAAGATTTCTTTTTTGTCATGTAATAAAGACAGTGCAATATAATACGGAATTTGCTTTTGTCTGCCGTAAATCGCCCTTGGATGAAATTGCCTGAAGTGTGAAGTGAACTGGGATTCACTGGCAGGCTGTTGTTCTGATGGCTGGTCCCGTCTCCCGGCTCCACCCCCATCTGCCCACCCAGAACCCTTCTGAAGATTACTGTGAGACCCTACCCTTAGTTATAAGCTAATAAAAGCACTTGTTCTCCCTCCAGTCATGAGAGCTTTTATTCATACTATAATTTTATTAGCTTATTCCCTAATGATGGAAGCGCTACTCAAGCCAGGTATGCTACTGATAGACCCTCTATCCCCCAACGCAGCTAAGGAGTTCCCATACTGGCTAGACTCCTTCTATGCCTGCCTGAACACACGACCAGAGATGTCTTCCACACCGATGAACTCAGGAGGTCCGCACTCATTTTGAGGGTAGGAACGAAAGTGTATGCAGTCATCAGGGACTGCTCTACGTATGACGCTGCTATCTAGGCATTGAAGGCTTGGTACTTGAAGTTACAGAATGAGGTCCAGTGAGGCACCAACTCGCTCTACATCACCAGCGGCCAGGAGAGACCATCTACCTGTTGGATCTGTGGACATTTGACAGGAAGTGCAGGTACAAAGTGGCTACAGGCTGCATTCGGAAGGAAGAACAGATCCGGGACACTCTTGTCGCAGGTACATGAGGCAGCGACTGTTCGAGTCGGGAAAGAAGGACCTGAGTAGCCACGTCGAGCTGGCCAAATCGGCGGAACAGGCCAAGCTCGAGAACGACGAGCTCGAAGCCAGTGAGCTCATCCACCCAGGTGAGCCCTTCCAAGCACCAGCTGCTCCCGCTACCCCTGCCCTAACGGCTGCCGCTTCCCGTGCCAAGGAGGGCTTATTCTGCGGCAAGAGCCAGCATTCCCGATCTCGTTGCCTGGCAAAAGACTCAGTGTGTTCCAGCTGTGGCAAGAAAGGACAATGGGCAAGGGTTTGCCGCACGAGGGGAAGCCCGGGGAAGTCTGCGGCCTGCACCAGTCCTGGATCTGACTCCAGACACAAGCAGTCTGCCCTGAATTCACCCGAACCCACTTGCTTCGCATCACACCAACAGAAGGTGGCGGTGAGGAAACAGCGCACAAAGGCTCAGCAGCCATCTTGCCGTGCCATGAGGTTGACGCCATCTTATCCACACAGGGCAACCCAGGATGGTGGGGGCCACTTGAGTGGGGAGCATGGAGTCTCCAGGGACCTAGTCTCGATGGTTCTAGATCAGGACTCACCTCACCAGCTCAGCAACTCTATAGTGACCATAAAGGTAAATGGACATTCCACTAAATGCCTAATTGACACGGGGTCTATTGAAAGCTTCATAGATCCACAGACTGTGCAAAAATACAACCTGAAGATGTATCCTTCTAATTACTGCCTATTTCTCGCGTCTCAATTGCATTCTACGTGTGTTCAACAATTTTGTATAGTACACCCGTCATTTGAAGGGGGATAATTCTGTAAATTTTGCTTGTATATTCTTGATGAACTGTGTGTTTCTGTGCTGTTGGGTCTGGACTTCCTGTGTCACCTTAAAAGTGTGACTTTGGAGTGTTCTGGTCCCCTCCCCCCATTATGGTTCAGAACGGAAGGCCCCTAAAATCAGAACCCACATGCAGCCTCTCCACACTGAATATCGACCCCCCTCATCTCTTCCCGAATCTGTCCCCATACTGCAAGCCCATTGCTACTAAGAGCAGGAGGTACAGTGCAGCAGACTGAGAGTTTATAAAGTCGGAGACTCAATGTCTGCCGGATGAAGCTAGCACCAGCCCATGGAGAGTGCAAGTGGTAGTGGTAAGGGGAGAAAAACAAGTCCAGGCTACTAATTGACTATAGCCAAACTATTAATCAGTACACACTTCTGGATGCATATCCCCTCCCTCATATTTCAGACAGGGTGAATGATATTACACAGTCTCAGGTCTATTCGACCCTCCACCTGAAAGCTGCCTATCACCAGCTGCCAATCCATCCCAAGGACCATCCATATATGGCATTTGAGGCTAACGATCATCTCTATCAATTCTGGAGGGTCGCTTTCGATATTACTAATGGGGTTTCTATCTTCCAGAGGCAGATGGACAGAATGGTGGATGATTATGAAAAAGCCTATCCACATCACCATCTGTAGCCCTCATGGAAGACCATGATGCCAATCTCCAGAGTTTTCTCCACACCGCGAAAGCCCTGAACCTCACTTATAACTCTGACAAGTGCATATTCAGGACTAAATAGCTGGCTTTCTTTGGCTACGTGGTGGAGAATGGCATTATTGGCCCAGATCTCAATAGGATGCACCCCCTATAAGAGTTCCCTATCCCCAGGACCACAAAAGCTTTGAGAAGATGCCTGAGGTTTTTCTCATATTACACCCAGTGGATCCCTCAATGTACTGATAAGGTTCGCCCCCCTCTTAAAACCCACTAATTTTCCCCTCTCAGCTGAATCCCAAAACAGCTTTTAACCACCTCTGAAATCACATTGCAAAAGCCGCCATGCATGTGGTTGACAAGAATGTACCTTTCCAAGTAGTAAACGATACTTTGGACATAGCCCTGGCCGCTACCCTCAACCAGCTGGGCAGGTTGGTTGTATTTTTTTCACGAACATTACAAGGCCACGATCGTATATATATATATATATAGATCCAATTTATATATTAACGATCTGGAAGTAGGGGTGGAGAATTGGATAAGCAAGTTTGCGGATGATACAAAGATTGGTGGTGTTGTGGACAGTGAGGAAGATTACCGCAGATTAAAAGGTGATTTAGGAAGACTGGAGGTGTGGGCTGAGAAATGGCTGATGGAATTTAATACAGATAAGTGTGAGGTGTTACATTTCGGAAAGGCAAATCTAAATAGGTCATATAAATGGTAGGCTATTGAGATGTGCAGAGCAACAAAGGGATTTAGGAGTTGTGGTAAATAGTGCCCTCAAGGCTGATACTCAGGTAGATGGTGTGGTAAAGAAGGTATTTGGAATGTTGGCCTTCATGAATCGGAGTATTGAATTCAGGAGTTGGGAGGTTATGATGAAATTGTACAAGGTATTGGTGAGGCCAAATTTGGAGTACTGTGTAGAGTTTTGATCGCCAAATTATAGGAAAGATATAAACAAAATAGAGAGAGTACAGAGAAGGTTCACGAGAATGTTGACAGGATTTCAAGATTTGAGTTACAGGGAAAGGTTGTGCAGACTGGGGCTTTTTTCTCTGGAGCGTAGAAGATTGAAAGGGGACTTGATAGAGGTGTTTAAGATTTTAAAAGGGACAGACAGAGTAAATGTGGATAGGCTTTTTCAATTAAGTGTGGGGGAGATTCAAACTAGAGGCCACGGTTTAAGAATGAAGGGGGAAAATTATAAGGGGAACATGAGGGGAAATTTCTTTACGCAAAGGGTGGTGGGGATGTGGTCGAGGCGGGATCATTGGTTACATTTAAGGAAAGACTAGATAGTTACATGGATAGGAGAGGACTGGAGGGGTATGGACCGGGTGCTGGTCAGTGGGACTAGGAGGGTGGGGATTTGTTACGGCATGGACTAGTAGGGCCAAACTGGCCTGTTCTGTGCTGTAAGTGGTTATATGGTTATATGGTTATCTCCAGAACCCATCAGTGGAAAAGGAGGCTCAAGCCATTGTAGAAGCCGTGAGGCACTGGAGACACTACCTGGCTGGTCAAAGATTTACGCTCCTCACTGACCTGCGCTTGGTCGCACTCATGTTCAATAATGTCAAGAGGGGAAAAATCAAGAATGGCAAGATTACTAAGTGGAGGATTGAGTTCTCCAACTACAATTATGACATTGCCAATTGGCCAGAAGCCCTTCATGACCGTCCAGATGCCTTGTCCAGAGGAAACTGAGCCTCTGCACACACCGGCCAACTCCGGTCTATGCATAATGAGCTCTGCCATCCAGGAGTCACCCGCACAGCTCATTTTGTGAAGGTGCGCAGTCTTCCCTACTCTATGGAAGATGTCAGGGAAATGACCAGGTCTTGCTAGGTCTGCCTGGAGTCAAGCCACACTTCTATCACTGCGCAAAACAACACCTGATCAAGTCATGCAGGCTCTTCGAATGGCTCAGCATCAATTTTAAGGGTCCTCTCCTCTCCACGAATGGGAACATCTTCTTCCTCTCTGACATTGACAAGTACTCCCGCTTCCAGTTCGCCATTGCATACCCAGACACGTCCACCTTGTCCATTACGAAGGCCTCAGAGTCCATTTTCACTCTCTTCGGGTATCCCAGCTATATCCATAGCGACCAGGGCTCATCCTTTATGAGTGACGAACTGCATCAGTACCTACTGGTGAGGGGCATCGCGTCCAGCAGGACTACTAGCTACATCCCCACCGGGGAACGGGCAGGTTGAAAAGGAGAACACCATGGTCTGGAAGGCTGTCAAACTGGCCATGAAGTCAAAAGGCCTTCCAGACTCCCACTGGCAGGATGTCCTCCCCATCCTGCTCCACTCTATGCAGTTGCTACTATGTTCGCGACTAACGCTTCTCCTCATAAACTCCTATTCACTTTCGAAAGAAGGCCGGCATCAGGAACTACACTCCCAATCTGTCCAGTCCTTCTTAAGAAGCACGTGAGAAGAAGCAAGACCAATGCTCCGTGGTGGAAAGGTTGAAACTGCTCCATGCCAATCCAATGTACGCCTATGTGGATTACCCGGATGGCAGGGAGGACACTGTCTCCATCAGGGACCTGGTACCTACCGGAACAGAGGGTCCATTGCCTCAGGTATCCTGAGAGTCATGGAGCTCATTCCCACTGTCCCATATAACCATATAACCAATATAGCACAGAACAAGCCAATTCGGCCCTACTAGTCCATGCCGTAACACATCCCCACCCTCCTAGTCCCACTGACCAGCACCCAGTCCATACCCCTCCAGTCCTCTCCTATCCATGTAACTATCCAGTCTTTCCTTAAATGTAACCAATGATCCCGCCTCGACCACGTCTATCGGAAGCTCATTCCACATCCCTACCACCATTTGCGTAAAGAAATTTCCCCTCATGTTCCCCTTATAATTTTCCCCCTTCAATCTTAAACCATGCCCTCTAGTTTGAATCTCCCCCACTCTTAATTGAAAAAGCCTATCCACGTTTACTCTGTCTGTCCCTTTTAAAATCTTAAACCTTGAAATCCTGTCAACATTCTCGTGAACCTTCTCTGCACTCTCTCTATTTTGTTTATATCTTTCCTATAATTTGGTGACCAAAACTGCACATAGTACTCCAAATTTGGCCTCACCAATGCCTTGTACAATTTCATCATAACCTCCCTACTCTTGAATTCAATACTCTGATTTATGAAGGCCAACATTCCAAATGCCTTCTTCACCACACCATCTACCTGAGTATCAGCCTTGAGGGTACTATTTACCATAACTCCTAAATCCCTTTGTTGCTCTGCACATCTCAATAGCCTACCATTTAATGCATATGACCTATTTAGATTTGCCTTTCCAAAATGTAACACCTCACACTTATCTGTATTAAATTCCACCAACCATTTCTCAGCCCACACCTCCAGCCTTCCTAAATCACCTTTTAATCTACGGTAATCTTCCTCACTGTTCACAACACCACCAATCTTTGTATCATCCGCAAACTTGCTTATCCAATTCTCCACCCCTACTTCCAGATCGTTAATATATATAACAAACAATAGTGGACCGAGAACCGATCCCTGAGGAACTCCACTAGTCATCGGCCTGCAATTGGACAAACAATTTTCTACCACTACTCTCTGACACCTCCCATCCAACCATTGCTGAATCCATTTCACTACCTCCTCATTTATACCTAATGCCTCCACCCTTTTTCCTAACCTCCTGTGGGGAACTTTGTCAAAAGCTTTACTAAAATCTAAATAGACAACATCCACAGCTTTCCCTTCATCAACCTTTTTTGTAACCCCCTCGAAAAACTCAATCAGGTTTGTCAAGCATGATCTACCCCTGACAAAACCATGCTAATTACTCCCTAGCAATCCCTGTACCTCCAAATATTTGTAAATACCATCCCTCAGAACACTTTCCATCAACTTGCCCACCACAGATGTCAGACCCACGGGCCTATAATTCCCAGGTTTACATTTAGACCCTTTCTTAAACAGTGGAACCACATGTGCCACCCTCCAATCCTTTGGCACTACGCCCGTGGCCAGTGACATCCTAAATATCTCTGTTAATGGCCCCACTATCTGTCCACTAGCCTTCCTGAGTGTCCTTGGGAATATTTTGTCCAGTCCCGGAGATCTATCCACCTTTATCTTTTTCAACACAGCCATCACTACCTCCTCGGTTATCCTTATATGCTTCATTACCTCCCCACTATTTTTCTTTACCTCAACTGGTTCAATAATTTTTTTCCCTAGTGAATGCCGAGGCAAAGAAATCATTCAAAATTTCCCCCATTTCCTCTGACTTCTCACTCAGCCTACCTTCGCTATCTACAAGGGGTCCAATTTTATCCCTCATTAATCTTTTACTTTTAATGTACCTATAGAAACCCTTTGAATTTATTTTTACTCTGTCTGCCAAAGCCTCTTCGTGCCTTTTTTTGGCCTTTCTAATTTCTTTCTTAAGATTCCTTCTACACTCCTTGTAGTCCTCCTTCAAATTGTCAGCTCCCTGTTCTTTATACCTCTTGTATTTTGTACACCTCCCTTTTTCTCCTAACCAAATTTCCAATATTCCTTGAAAACCAAGCCTCCCTATGACTTCCAGCCTTTCCTTTGATCCTCACTGGGACATAACTACTCTGTACCCTCAAAATTTCTCTTTTGAATATCCTCCAGTTTTCATTTACACCCTCACCTGAAAATATCCTGTCCCACTCAATACTCCCCAAATCACTAGACCCAATTGGATCTCCAACATTAATGTCTGATACCTGACCTAGCTCGTTCCCTAACAGGAGATCCAGTATTACACTGTCCCGAGTTGGTTCTTCTACTAATTGATTCAGAAAACAATCTTGAACACATTTAACGAACTCTAGCCCATCCAGCTCTCTAACTGTATGGGTATGCCAATCAATGTAAGGGAAGTTAATACACCCCTATTAGCACCCTCATGTCTCCTTCACCCCTCAATTCCACCCAAACAGCCGCACTGGACGATCCCTCCAGACCATCTTGCCACCTCACGGCAGTAATGTCCTCCTTAACAAGCAGAGCAACTCCTCCCCCTTTTTTACCCCCTGATCTATCACATCTAAAACAGATGTATCCTGGAACATTAAGTTGCCAGTCCTGCCCCTCTTGTAGCCAGGTCTCACTAATTGCCACAATATCGTGACCCCAAGTATCTGTCCATGCTCTAAGCTCATCTACCTTGTTCACTATACTTCTTGCATTAAAATATATGCATTTCAGAGAATGACCTCGCCTATATTCTCTTTTCTACCTTTTACCCTAATCTTCATCCTACCTTTGTTATCGTTATTATTCCTTTCTAGGTGGCCATGCTCCCTTGACACTGCTCTCACACTCTGTTCCCCACCCCGCTGCCAAACTAGTTTAAACCTTCCCCCACAGCTCTAGCAAATCTGCTTGCCAGCACATTGGTCCCCCTCCAGTTCAAGTGGAGTCCGTCCCTTTTGTACAGGTCCGACCTTCCCCAGAAGAGATCCCAATGATCCAGAAATCTTATCCCTTGCCCCCTGCACCATCTCTTTAGCCACGCATTCATCCTCCACATCCTCCTATTTCTACCCTCACTAGCGCGTGGCACCGGCAGCAAATCAGAGATTACTACCTTGGAGGTCCTGTTTTTTAACTTCCTACCTAATTCTATATAATCCTGTTTCAGGATCTCATCCCCACATCTAGCTAAGTTATTGGTCCCCTCATGGACCACGACTTCTGGCTGTTCTCCTTCCTCTTGCAGAATGCTTTGTACTCGATCAGAGATATCCCTGACCCTGGCACCAGGGAGGCAACATACCAACCTGGATCCCCGATCTCATCCCACAAACCAAGTCAGGGCCTCAGGGGATCTGGTTCAGGAGGAAAGTGCACCCCCCTCCATCGTCGAGCCGGAGACCCAGCCTGCCTCTCCTCCATCACAAGGGGACCAGGAGACCCAAGGAGTCCAAAGCCCCCTGGTGCTAAGGAAGGCACTCCACCAGGATCTCTGGACCCCAGACTGCTTAAATTTGTAAATTTTTGATTAACTGTATATTTTTTTACCACTGGTTTCTGAACCCACATTCTGTGTCTTCATTCAAAGACTTTAAATTCTACAGGAAGGGGTGAATGCAGTGAACTGGGATTCTCTGGTAGTGTGTTGTACTGATGGCTGGTTCCATCTCCTGGCTCCCCCACCCCTCCATTTGCCAACATATAACCCTGGTTTCTCATCTAAACCCAGAACATTTCTAAAGAGTACTGTTGAACCCTACCCTTAGTTATAAGCTAATAAAAGCGTTTGTTCTCTCTCCAGTCGTGAGAGCTTTTATTCATGCAACAGTGCTTTTCACAGTCAGAGAAAAAGAAGCAAAAAAGAGTCCCCTCAGAGTCACCGAGTGTCTGTATATTCACCTCCAGTGCTGCCACAGCCCCCGAAACCACACAAGAGTCCAATTCGAACCATCTGCAACCCGAACTCTAGATCCGAACCTCCGACAGGATCAGGAAACCTTCAGTGCCCTCAGCACCCTCTCGCATCCCGGTTCCAATACCTGGTACCCCTTCAGCCAGTCTCCAGCCAGTCTTGAGCAGTCCGCAGCCTGTTGTGAATTCCTTGACCGTAGTGGCCAGCAGACTGCAGCCTCCATGGGTTCCTCGCCTCCAGTTGCCAACATCCCACCACCTTCAACCGCAAAACTCCACACAAGTCCATCGCTGTGGTCACCATCACGTGGGTTGTTCCCTCTGCTTCTTTTTCTCAAACCGGGGTGGAGGGGTGTGTTCTCCCTGTTTTCTGGTGCCCTGCACCAGTCTTCTGCTTCCCTGGAGTCTGGAATCCGTCATGGCTGCAGCTGATCATAGATGACACCATCTTGGGCACAGACCCAAGTTTTAAATAAAACCACCGTCAGCTTCATTAACAAGCCATTTAAAGTGCGGAGTGGACTGAAGTCGGACTGGGCGGTTGGACCCTGCGGGAGCACTGTCTCCGCAACAGTGGCAGTAGCTCTGGCAGTGCCACCATTTTTAAGGTGAGAGGGGAATGATTTCATGGGGACCTGAAGTGCAACTTTTTTCACATAGGGTTGAAGGTATATGGAACAAGCTGCCAGGATACATAGTCGAGGCGAAGGTGATTGTAACATTTGAAAGATATTTAGACAGAAATGAGGATAAGAGAGGCAAAGGGGGAGCTAAACACACTCTTCTGGAGAAAGTGGACAAGAAGCATCAGAGAGAGAAAGAATGGTCGACAATTCAAGCTGAACCTCTTTACTGAGGCAGAGGAAATGTTGAAGAGAAGCCAGTGTAAAAAGAACAGGATAGAAGGGGTGGGGCAGCCGCTTTCAGGTGGCCAGAATACCCGACTGTAAAACCACCTATTCTACCCCAATGCGGCTGTCGGGTGGCCACCTGAAAGTGGAGAACCCAGCCAGGAGGAGCACTTACCTAACCCTCCTGCTGTAGGTATATTCTCCGACTTGGAGAATCCCCCATTGTACCTGAAAGCAGCAGTGGGACTACAGCCACAGTCCACGGAAGCTGGCATTCGCTCGGACACAGCTCTCCTTCAGCCGGAACATTCAGGTGACAGAAAGGTGTCTTCTCCGCAGCCAACTGAACGTCCCAGCTGCACTCCCCCAGCCGCATCTGGCGGCGCATTATCTGCGTCTGAGCACCTGAAAGTGGCTAATGAACCAGGTAGAGGTGCTACATGATGGACAGAGGCATAGGATTGCCAAATGCTGGAGGAAAAAAAAGGTGGCACTTGGACCTGGGAGAGTGGGGAGCAGAGACATAGCACTGCTCTGCAGGATGCTACTGCCCAGTTGTGTTACTTACAGCTCCGTACAGGCTTTAAATACCCTGTAAAGGAGCCAACAGTATTTTATTTTAAAATCCTACAACCATAGAGATCAGATCTGTCCCCAAGATGGCGGTGCCATGCTGGACAGTGTACCTCAAGAGGTTCAGACTATGGGGGAGTAGTGGAATGGCGCAGGGCTCCAGAGGTGGGGAGAACACTCCCCATCCCCCCGTTGAGAAGGAGAAGCCTGGGAGGTGACTCTATAGGAGGGTGACCATGGCAGCTGAACAGCAAGGGGCTCAGTGGCTGTGGGCTGCTGGTGACTTGAGGTTGAAGGACCCCCCGCCCCCCCCACACACACAACAGGATGCAGACTGCTGGAGACTGGGAACCATGTATCAGAACTGAGACTTGAGAGGGTGCTGAAGGCAAGAAGGGCTCCCGAAGAGCTTCGGGCAATAAAAGCTTCCTGATCAAATTAGAGGTTTGGACCTGGAGCTCGGGTTGCCAATGGTTTGAATGTGTGACTGCAGAGGCTGCAGGAGAGCTGAAGGTGAACCACAGACACTCAGTGTCTCTGAAGGGATTCCCTTTTGCTTCTCTTTCTCCTATTGTTAGGGATTCCGGGCAATGCTCATGGTGACTCCTTGACCCCTTATGGTGGACAAAAGTTGAAGTATATCATGTATATTACATTTTAATGTAGTATGACATGACAATAAAAGGAAGGTTAAACCTTGAACCAGAGAGAGAGGCAAGAAAAACAAATGGGGTCTGGTGGAGGAAGATGAGTCCATACAAGGTGATTAGGTTGGAATCTGATAAATAGAGAGGTGAGAATATTTTTTAAATTTAGGCCCTTCCAGCCCACCAGCCTGTGCTGTTACTGAATAGAGGTATAAAGAGAGACTCAATGGAACTGAGGGTGGGGAGAGGTGTGTGTGTGTGTGTGGGCGGGGGGGAGGGAGGAGTGGGTGGGGGTGAGAGAGAGTGAATCAAAGAATCCAGTAGGGTGATGAGAAAGTATCTTCAGATTCCACCACCTGCAGCCTCTTGTGTCTCTCTCCAGGGTAAAAACGCAATGCTGGACTCAGCTGGTCAAATAGTGTACTGTTACAAAGATAAAGATACAGAACCAACGTTTCAGGCTTGAGGCCTTCATTAAGGTATCGGGGGATATCAGCTGAATCAGTTTTAGCCAATGTGTGCAGAATTTGTTGAATGGCTTCCTCTGTCCTGTAAGTAATATGTAATTCTAGTTACCCAAGTTACCCATCAATAAATTGGAAGGAGCTCATGGGAGATTCACAAGGACATTGCTAGGACTAGAGTGCTTGAGGTATAGGGAGATGTTAGCTAGGCTGGATCTTTATTCCCTGGATTGTAGGAGGCTGAGTGGTGAATTTATCCAAGTTTATAAAATCATGAGGGGCATGGATAAAGTGAATTATTTCCTATCTTTTTTCAAGGGCGGACAATTCTAGTACCAGAGGGCACAGATTTAAGAGGCATCTAAGGGGCAACTTTTTCACTCAGAGGGTAGTCTGTATTTGGAACAAACTGCTCGAAGAAACAATAGAAAGGGGTATAATTATGATGTTCAAAAGATATTTGGAAGAGTTTAGAAGGGTATGGACTAATTGCAGCAAATATTTAGCAAGTCTATCAGCTAATACCTTAGCTACAATTTTATAGTCCACATTTAGTAAAGAAATCGGTCAATATGATCTCTTTCTTTCTTTGGAATAACTGTAATTAATGCTCTAGAAAAAGACTCCGGAAACAAACCCATTTCTGTAGCTTGCTTCTACACATCCGTAAATACCGGAGGTATTAAATCATAAAATTATTTATAGAACTCTATTGTAAATCCATCTTCTGAATATTTCCCACTAGGCATAGTTTGTAATATCTCCTTAAGCTCTAGATCAATAAAAAAATACTATTTAATTCATTTACATCTTTATCATTCAAAGAAGGTAAATCTAAATTAGCTAAAAAAAGATTCAATTCGGTCATTATCCTGAACCATCCCAGAAGTATATAATTCTTGATAAAATGAATGAAATTCATTATTAATCTCCTGGGGTTTATAAGTAACCGGCAAATTTTTCCTTACTGCATTTATTGTCCTAGAAGTTTGTTCAGTCTTTAACTGCCAGGCCAAAACTTTTTGGGTTCTTTCTCCTAATTTATAATAACGTTATTTTGATCTTTGTATTATTTTCTCATATTTATAGGTTTGAAAAGTATTATATAACGTCATTCCAATCTAGATAACTGTTCCTTCTTACCTTACGTCGAATTCCTTTGGAATTTCTTCTCTAACACCTCTATCTCTTTTTCCAAATTAGTACATGTAGATATAGCAGGCTTTATTAAGAAGAGATATTCAGCCAATAATATTGCTAAATTGATTACAATAATTAATGCATCAAGACAGCAGCTCAACCAACCAACGATAGTAGCACTAGATGCTGAAAAGGCTTTTGATTAGGTTGAGTGGAATTTTTTATTTAAAGTGTTCGAAAGATTTAAATTTGGACCACTCTTTACTGCTTGGGTGAAGGCTTTATATAAAAATTCTTCTGCTTGGGTGGTGACAAATGGACAGTTGTTATCTGCATTTAATTTGTCTAGATCAACTAGACAGGGCTGCCCATTGTCACTGGCCTTATTTGCATTGGTTATAGAACCATTAGCTCAAGTAATTAGACAGAATGTTAATATTAAGGGAATTAAAGTTGGTGAGGAAGGGTACAAAATTAACTTGTTTGGAGACGAAGTGTTGCCTGGCTTACAGCATCTAGATTACAGGGAGAGATTAAGGAGACTGGGACTTTATTCATTGGAACATAGATGGCTGAGAGGGGATTTGATAGAGGCATTTAAAATTTCGAAAGGAATAGATAGACTAGACATAAATAGACTCTTTCCCCTGAGGGCAGGGGAGGTTGGAACAAGATGGCATGAGTTAAGGGGGCAAAACTTCAGGAGAAATATTAGAGGATGCTTTTTCACTCAGCGAGTGGTGGCAGAATGGAATGATCTTCCAAAAGAGATAGTTACGGTAGGATCCCTACTGTCATTTAAGAGAAGGTTGGATGTGTACGTGGATGTGAGGGGGTTGGAGGGTTATGGGTGGAGAGCGGGGGGGAGCTAGTGGAGCTGTTCAAGTGAACCGGTGCAGAAAAGTAAATTATCGAGAATTTCTTTACAGAAATTGCCATGGAGATATGAGTTAGGAGGACTTCAATTACCAAATTTTCAGAATTATTATGAAGCAGCGCAATTTTTGATATCGACCAACTTCCAGTAAGGGCTAAAGTTGAATTAGCTAAGGTTTCTGTATTTAATGTACATCAATTTATATATAAATGGAATCCTTATCTTTTACAAAAGTATAAATTACCAGTATTGAGACATTTAATGGAGATCTGGTACAAAAGGGATCAAATTATAGGAACTAAAGGTAAAATTTCAGCTAAGACACCGTCATATCAGAATAAAATAATTCCTTTTTCAATTAATAACCCCTATTTGAAAGTTTGGGAACTGAAGGGTATTAAATTGGTGGAGGACTGTTTTGAAGCTGGTATGTTTCTTTCTTTTACTAGATTCAGAGAAACATTTGGGATATTATCAAGTTCTTTATTTGCTTATTCCCAAGTTCGTGCGTTATTGATGGAAGATTTTGGACGGGATTTGGTATTACCTGGACAATCTAAATTTGAGATTTTAATTGTTGATAGTGGGAAAAAAGGGTTCATTTCTGAAATGTATGCTTTGTTACAAGAGAAGACTGTTCAGGCTGATTTATATAAAATGAAGAATAAGTGGGAGAAGGATTTATCCATTTTATTATCTCAGGAGGAATGGATGACTATGTGTGTAGACAGTGTTATGAAATTAATTAATGTGAGATATAGTTTAGTTAATTATAACTTTTTACATCAGTTGCATTTAACTCCTGAGAAGTTGAAAAAAATACAGTTTTAATTCTTCAGATTTGTGTTTTCATTGTGGAACATAGACAGGTACTTTCTTACATTCAGTATGGATTTGTGAAAAAGTTAAATCTTTTTGGGAAAATTTTATGATGTTTTTGGAAGATTTGTTCAAGATATAATTACAACTTGACCCGTCACTTTGTTTATTTGGCTTACACTGTAACATTAACAACTGGTTTACGATTGGATAAATTTTAAATTGCATTCATTTGTTTGGCATTAGCTGTAGCTAGAAAATGTATTGCTGTTGCGTGGAAGAATGTTGTTGAATTGAATATACAAAGGAGGTGTAATGAACTAAAATCGTGTCTTTATTTAGAGAAGATAACATAATTTATAGAATAATTATTCTTTTTTTTTGTTAAAATGTGGACTCCATATTTGAAATGTATGGGTTTGGATATATTGTAAGTGTTTTTTTTAAGATGTAAAGGGTTGGCACACTCCACAGCAACCGATAATTACCTGAAATATATATTTGGCTCCTGCATGGGGGAGGGAAGGGAGGGGGTAAGGGTATAGTTTTTAGCAAATTTTTTTTGTATGTATTTTAAAAATTCATAAATAAAGTTTTCAAAAAAAGAAAGGTGTGGACAAAGTGCAGGAAAATGAGATTAGGCCAGAATGCCAACTTGGTCAGCAGAGCTGGGCTGAAGGGCCTTTACCGTGTTCTACGACTGTTGACTAAATTCTATGATGTCATATAACCATATATAACCATATAACCACTTACAGCACAGAACAGGCCAGTTTGGCCCTACTAGTCCATGCCGTAGCAAATCCCCACCCTCCTAGTCCCACTGACCAGTACCCGGTCCATACCCCTCCAGTCCTCTCCTATCCATGTAACGATCCAGTCTTTCCTTAAATGTAACCAATGATCCCACCTCGGCCACGTCTGCCGGAAGCTCATTCCACATCCCCACCACCCTTTGTGTGAAGAAATTTCCCCTCATGTTCCCCTTATAATTTTCCCCCTTCAATCTTAAACCATGTCCTCTAGTTTGAATCTCCCCCTTTCTTAATTGAAAAAGCCTATCCACATTTACTCTGTCTGTCCCTTTTAAAATCTTAAACACCTCTATCAAGTCCCCTCTCAATCTTCTACGCTCCAGAGAAAAAAGCCCCTGTCTGCACAACCTTTCCCTGTGACTCAAACCCTGAAATCCTGTCAACATTCTCGTGAACCTTCTCTGCACTCTCTCTATTTTGTTTATATCTTTCCTATAATTTGGTGACCAAAACTGTACACAGTACTCCAAATTTGCCCTCACCAATGTCTTGTACAATTTCATCATAACCTCCCTACTCTTGAATTGAATACTCCGATTTATGAAGGCCAACATTCCAAATGCCTTCTTCACCACACCACCTACCTGAGTATCAGCATTGAGGGTACTATTTACCATAACTCCTAAATCCCTTTGTTGCTCTGCACTCCTCAATTGTCTACCATTCAATGTATATGACCTATTTAAATTTGCCTTTCCAAAATGCAGCACCTCACATTTATCTGTATTAAATTCCATCAGCCATTTCTCAGCCCACACCTCCAGCCTTCCTAAATCACCTTTTAATCTACGGTAATCTACCTCACTGTCCACAACACCACCAATCTTTGTGTCATCCGCAAACTTGCTTATCCAATTCTCTACCCCTACATCCAGATCGTTAATATATATAACAAATAATAGTGGACCCAGGACCGAACCCTGAGGAACTCCACTAGTCACCGGCCTCCAATTGGACAAACAATTGTCTACCACTACTCTCTGACACCTTCCATCCAACCACTGCTGAATCCATTTCACTACCTCCTTATTTATACCTAATGCCTCCACCTTTTTTCCTAACCTCCTGTGGGGAACTTTGTCAAAAGCTTTACTAAAGTCTAAATAGACAACATCCACAGCTTTCCCTTCATCAACCTTTTTTGTAACCCCCTCGAAGAACTCAATCAGGTTTGTCAAGCATGATCTACCCCTGACAAAACCATGCTGATTACTCCCTATCAATCCTTGTACGTCCAAAAATTTGTAAATAGCATCCCTCTGAACACTTTCCATCAACTTGCCCACCACAGACGTCTTACTTACAGGCCTATAATTCCCAGGTTTGCATTTGGACCCTTTCTTAAATAGAGGAACCACATGCGCCACCCTCCAATCCTTTGGTACCACCCCCGTGGCCAGTGACATCCTAAATATCTCTGTTAATGGCCCCACTATCTGTCCACTAGCCTCCCTGAGTGACCTAGGGAATATTTTGTCCGGTCCAGGAGATTTATCCACCTTTATCTTTTTTAACACAGTCATCACTACCTCCTCAGTTATCCTTATATACTTCATTACCTCCCCACTATTTTTCTTTACTTCAACTGGTTCAACATTTTTTTCCCTAGTGAATACCGAGGCAAAGAAATCATTCAAAATTTCCCCCATTTCCTCAGACTTCTCACTCAGCCTACCCTCGCTATCTACAAGGGGTCCAATTTTATCTCTCACTAATCTTTTACTTTTAATGTACTTGTAGAAATCCTTTGGATTTATTTCTACTCTGTCAGCCAAAGCCTCTTCATGCCTTTTTTTGGCCTAATTCAACCTTCAGGAATCATGTCTGTCCTCTAAAATTCCCAACTAATATACATATAAAAATGTAAAATTACCATATTTTCTTCCCTACTTAGAACTAAATGGTAGAATGTGGGTGGTTTCATAAATTTAGGTCATATGAGATGTGGATTTTTTTTAGATTAAGGCTTCTATTCCTTGATGAACAAGTGTTCCATAAATTTCAGGGATGCATATAACCTGAAGTTCATTGACGACACAAGTTGCTTAATAAGGAACTGCTGTAGCTCATTACTAACTCTATCGTATAAGTTCAGGGATATCTGAATTCCATTAAAGGGAAGCTCTGCATATTTTTAGTCCAGTATGGAATTATTGTATCTGACTGTTGCTGGTGGCTATGTATAAAACTGGAATTACTGAAAAGTTCGGGAGTTGCATTCATTTAAAAGCTCATGATACATAGTGGAGATCTTTGAAAATTCTCTGGACTTGTCGACATCACCTAGGGTGAGAGGAAAATTATTTGAAAGGGACTTGAGAGGCACCTTCCTCATACAGAAGGTGGTGGATATATGAACCAACTAGCAAGATAGAAGGAAGACAATTGTAATGTCAAAAAATATAATTGGGACAGGTACATGAATTAGAATGTTTTAGAGCCGAATCTAGGCAAATGGGACTAGCTTGGCCAGCCTTAAGAATCCGGGCTGTTTCTGTGCTGTGTCATTCGCCTACCTGTGGCTTTCTGAATCTTGGCATAGACTCCAACAGCAACAATCACCAGTGAGATGATCTGCAAAGAAGGACAACAGCCAAAGAACATTAAGGTTACATATTAATGACTATCTCAGTCAGAATAAGCTTATTAGAAATTATTTTTACATCAGCATTCAAAACATATGAGTGAAGGGGACATGACAGAAAATCTGCAACATGCTGCAAAATACCACTTTACAAGATAACATTGGACACAGAACTACTTGTACTGAAATAATATCCATATCCACAGATGTGTAACCAGTTTTTCTGGTCAAAGGGCAACATGGTTGGTGTAGTGGTTAGCACAACGCCTTTACTGTGCCAGTGATCGAGACCATGGTTCGAGACCCCCACTGTCTGTAAGGAGATTTTTGTACGGTCTCCCTGTGTCTACATGGGGTTTCCCCAAGGGCTCCAGTTTCCTCCCACTGTTCAAAACTTTCCAGGGGTTAATTGGTTGGCACGGACTCGTGGGTTGAAATGGACTTTTACCAAGCTATATGTCTAAATTTTAAAAAACAATTAAAAAAATTTAAAAGTGTCCAATTATTTTATCATTTAAGATTAATCTGTGGAATTTTCCTAAAAAAATGTTAAGTCCTTTCAGCTTTTGCTTCTGGCCTTTGTACTCTTGTTGAAGTAGAGAGGTGGCTGATTCTAGCACAATTAAGTGAATGAACTATTGTCCAAAGCTGGACTATTGGTCTGAAGAAATGCATTTGAACCCTACCACAACAATAGGGGAACTTAAGTTCAAGTAATCAAATAAATCAATAATGGTGACTATAAACCTACTGAATTGTTATTAAAAACTCACTAATGATCTTCAGGGAAGGAAATCTGCCATATTTACTCAGTTTACCCTGCATGTGACTTCAGACACACAGGGTCATACAACTCTCAAATTCCAATTCCAATTTCTTTCTTGAAGTTACAATTACCTCTACCTCCATTTAAAAAAAAATCCTCAACTCTCTTCTAGTTTTGACCATTTCCATTTTATGCACCCCTGGCTACTGACATTCCTTTCACTGAAAACATTTTCTCCTTATTTCATCAAAACACTTTAAGATTTTTAACATCCTCGAGATACCCCATTCCATTGCTGTGAGCAGAACTGGTTTAGTTCCTCCATACAAGTGTGGAATTCCTGATGCCCTTTGAATAAGTCTCCTCCATACTACTGGCAAAAGTCTAAACTTCATTTCTCATTAGGGTGACTAGAAACAGGGATAATCACCCATAACTTCTTTGTGTGACTTCTAAATCTTTATGATTCAAGCTAAGGATCGCATACATCAATTTAACAATTAAGTTTTTCTATTTTCCATTATCCTTTCATATTGATAATATTGGCACTGTTCATCTGTCAACCTACTCAAAATAAATGGCAGCGCTGCCGGAGCTGCTGCAACAGCACCCTTGCTGTTGGCGTGGACATGGGAGAGCCGGCATGGAGACACAGCGGTGCTCCACAGGGTCCTACCAGCTGGTCGTAATGCCAACATCTCCGTACAGGCTTTAAATGGTGTGTTCAAGTCCCCTTCGAGCTCTCTTAATTTCCTTCTTAAGCTCCTTCCTGGCTTCTATATATTTCTCATGAGCTCTATCTGTTCCCTGCTTCCTATATCTAACATAGGCTTGCTTCTTCCTCTCTACAAGTCACCTTACCTGTTTCTTCATCCATGGTTCCCTTTACTACCATTTTTTCCTTGTCCTAATTGGACAAATCTGTCTTTGGCCTCACTCAATTGGTCCCTTAACTTTCTCCACATTACTTCTGTGTTCTCCCCCTTCAACATCTCTTTCCAATTAATATTCCCTTTTATATGGTTCACCACAACATGGAGGGCCGAAGGGCCTGTACAGGGCTGTAATGTTTTAATGTTTAAAATAACACTCATACAGGCAAACAATACATATGCAGGACAAGTATTTAATCTATACAAATAAATAAATAAATATGGTTTCATGGACAGGACAGTCTCGGAGGGTGAGTGTGAGCAGTTCCTTTGGTTGTTCAACATTTCTCACTGTCCATGGGAAGAAGCTGATCCTCAGCCTGGTGGAGCTGGCTCTGATACCCCTGTATCAGCTGAAAGATGCTGTGTGCAGGGTGGAAGGGGTCCTCAATGATTTTGCATGCCCATCTCAGATAATGATCCTGATAGATCACTTCAATGGAGGGAAGGGAGACTCCAGTGATCCTCTCTGCCATTTTTATGGTCCTGTGGATTGACCTCCGATCCATTTCTCTGTAGCAACTGTACTACATTGTGATGCAGCTGACCTGGATGTTCTCAATAGAGCTCCTATAGAATGGTGGCCTTGCCTGCTTCAGTCTTCTCAGGAAGCACAGTCACTATTGCACCTTTCTGATAAGTGAGGAGATGTTGAGTGTTCACGTAACTACTTAAGTGAACTCCAAGGAACTTGGTGGTCTCCTCTCTCTCTTAACAGAGTTTTTGATGTGTAGTGGAGGGTGGTAATTCCTGGTCCTCCTGAAGTCCATGATCATCTCCTTCGTCTTGACCATTGATGTTCCATCCATAACTCAAAAAGACTGAAGTTATGTAAAACTGATAGGCTTTTATTCACAATAGAATGAAGACACATCCATGCTGGCCAACTGTCCTAAACTGGGCTGTGGGAGGGGCCTCAGGTACAATCAGCCAATGGGTGTGCCCAGGCAGTTAAATATACATACAATACAAACCACATTCACGTTGAGACTCAGGTTGTTACTCTTGCACTATTTAATGAAATTATCCACACTCTGTAGAGCAACTCATCATTGTTGGTGATGAGACTAACGACTGTTGTGTCATCTGCAAACATAATGACACTGTTGGAGCTGGATCTGGTGATGCAGTTGTGGGTCAGTAGCATGAACAGGAGTGGGGGGAGCACATAGCCCTGAGGTGCACTAGCGTTCAGTATGACGGGACTTGACGTTCTGTTACCGACCTGGACAGACTGTGGTCTTTCCATAAGGAAGTCCAGGATCAAGTTACAGAGAGGGGTGTTGAGTCCCAGTGAGGACAGCTTCTCCAACAGCTTCTGAGGAATGATTGTAACAAGTGTTAATGGAGCCAACTGCATTTTCCTTTAAAATCCTGCAAGGTCTGTGCCCAAGATGGTGTCGCCTGTGCTGGGCAGTGGATACGAGGTTTTGCACACTCCGGGAAGCAACGGAACATCACAGGGCACCCGAAACAGGGATAACCCATTGAGAAGAAGAAGCATAGGAGATAGCCCTACAGGACGGTGACCAGAGCAAGGAACCACCAAGGTGCTCAGAGGCTGAAGGACCAACGTAGGCTGCAGGCCGCTGGTGACTTGTGGTCAAAGGCCCCCCCCCCCCCCACCACAGGCTGCGGGCTGCTGGAGACTGCTAATGGGAACCAGGTATCAGAACTGGGATTCATGAGGGTGCTGAGGTCAAGAAGGCTCCGAAGGGCCTTGGGTGCTGAAGGGTTCATAATCGTGCCAGAGGTTTGGATCTGAAGCTCGGGTTCCCAATGGTTTGTGGGAGCACTGGAGGAAAATTAACAGACACTCAGTCTCTGAAGGGGCTCTCTTTGCTGCTCTTTCACTTATCGTTAGGGGTGCCGAGCAATGCTCATGGCAACTCTTTGTTTGCCTTACAGCAGGCAAAAATAAATTTTGTGTAATATTACACATTACATGACAGTAAAATTAATCTTGAATCTACTCAACAAAATACCCCTTGGTCTTACTGATGCATTATTTAGCTCAGCAGGCTATCATCTACTGAGAAGGTTCTACATCTGTGAATCATATTTTCTTTAAGATATTTTGTCAAATCAACTTAACATTGAGAATGACGCATTCTTGACTTTCAGTCATGTATATACGTTCTTCTGTTTGTCTTAACGGTTTCCCTCTGCTTTTCTTGTGGGTCATAAAATTATGGAGATTTCATTTACACTATTACTGTAATAATTCTAAGGTTTAAGCGTCCTTTTATTGCCACGTAATAGTACCTAAAAATGAAATATACATGATATATTTCAACTTTTGTCTGCTCTAAGACAAAAAAAAGAGCTGCCATGAACATTGCCTGGTATCCCTAATGATAAAAAGAGAAGCAAAAAAGAGTCCCTTTGGAGACACTAAGTGTCCACGGATTCACCTCCAGCACACTCCCGCAGCCTCTACAGCCGCACAGACTCCTGTTCAAGCCATTAACAACCTGAACTCCAGATCCAAACCCCTGATACATCAGGAAGCCTTCAGCGCCTCAGGCCCAACGGGAGCCCTTTCTGCACTCAGCACCTTCTGGAATCCCAGTTCCAATACCTGGTACCTATGCGCCGGTTTCCCGCAGACCGCAGCTTGCACGGATCCTGAAACCGCAAGTTACCAGCAGCCCGTAACCTGTGTGGGTCCTTAAGCCGCTAAGTCTATTCTTTCTGAAGAAAACCCTCCAAGGTCCTCTGCCGTGGTCACCTTCCTGATGGATCCCCTTCTCAACAGGGGAGTGTTCTCCTATTTCTGGTCCCCTGTGCTGGTCTGCTGCTTTCCTAGAGTCTGCAATCTCTCAAGGTATGCTGCCCAGCACAAGTGCTGCCATCTTGGGAACAAGCCTCCGTAGTTGCAAGATTTTAAAATAAAACACCTTCAGCTCCTTTATCAAGCCGTTTAAAGCCTGTACAGAACTGTCAGATTTTAGATTTCTTGTCAGAGTACATACATGACATCGCATACAACCTTGAGATTCTTTTTTTTGCGGGTGAGGCAGAATTACCACTTATTGGTGGTGCAAAAAACAACTGTACATAGCGTCTACATGTAAACAAATAAAAAACTGTAAACAGATAATGAATATAAACAAATTGACTGTAAGATACAGAGAGAATTAAAAAAATCAATGAAGTGCACAAGTCAGACTCCTTAAATGAGTCCCTGATTGAGTTTGTTGTTGAGGAGTCTGATGGTGAAGGGGGTAGCAGCTGTTCCTGAACTGATGGTGTGAGTTTTGTGGCACCGACACCTCTTTCTTGATGGCAGCAGTGAGAACAGAGCATGTGGTGTGGTGTGGATCCTTAATGACTACTGCTGCTCTCCGATGGCAGCGTTTCCTGTAAATGTTCTCAATAGTGGGGAGGATTTTGTCTGTGATATCCAGGATTGTGTCCATTACCCTTTGCAAGGCTTTGCGCTCAGGGGCATTGGTATCCACATACCAGACCGTGATGCAGCCAGTCAGCACACTTTCCACCATATATCTGTTGAAATTTGCCAACGTTTCTGGTGTCATACAAAACCTCCGTAAACTCCTGAAGAAGTAGAGGCTTTCTTCATGATGCCATTAGTATGTTGGCTCCAGGAAAGATCTTCTGAGATAGTGACTCCCAAGAACTTAAATTTGCTCATCCTCTCCACCTCTGATCCCCCAATGATCACTGGAATGAAAACCTCTGCCTTTCCCTTCCTGAATTTAACAGTCAGCTCCTTAGTTTCGGTGACATTGAGTGCAACGTTGCTGTTGGTGCACCAATCAACCAAATTTTCAGTCTTCCTCCTGTACGCTGGCTCATCTTTCTTTATACAACCCACTACTGTGATATCGTAGGCAAATTTGTAGATGGTTTTACTGTTCTGTATGCCTAAATTTAAAAGCTTTAAAAAAATTAAATTTAAAATTTAAATTGTCATACCAAGCCACGCAGTCGTAGGTGTAAAGTGAGCAAGGGGCTTAGAATGCAGCCCTGTGGTCCTCCAGTACTGATGGAGATCGTGAAGGAGATGTTCTTACCAATCCTCACTGATTGTGGTCTGGAAGTGAGGAAATCCATGATCCAATTACACAGTGGGGTGTTAAATTGGAGTTTGCTGATCAGTTTTGAGAGGAAGATGGTGTTAAATGTTAGAATAAAAATTGGCCAGTAGGACCCTGCAGAGCAGTGCTGTGTCTCCGCTCCCCATTCTCCCAGGTCCACACAAACTCAGGCAGCAACACCGTTTTTAATTCTATTTTAATTCTCCCCACATTCTCATCAACTCCTTCCAGATTCCACCACTCAATGACATACTAGAGACAATTAACAGTCTCCAGTTAACCCAGCAAACTGTACAAGTTTGACATATGGGAGGAAATCAGAAGAAACCCACAGAGTCACTTGCAAACTTCACACAGACAGCATCCAAGGTTAAGATACTATCTGGAGGCAGGAGGACAACTTAGCACAGTGCTGTCCATTTTCATTTCTCTCTCTCTTTTATTGATTTGTTTTTGACATTGGGCCATTACTGACAGGATCAGTACTTATTTCCCTCCCACAGTTACTGTTGCGATGGTAATGGTGAGACATTTTAAACTGTTAGTGGAAATATGCACACAATACTGTTATGTAGGGAGTGCCAGAGTTTAGACCCGTGACAGTGAATGAGCAGCAATATATTTTCAAGTCAAAGTGGTGTGCTACTTCAGGGTAGCTATTATTGAGAGGTGTTCCCATGTACCCAAAACTTTTGCCTTTCTTCAGGATGCAGGTTTGGAAGGTGTAATTGGAGTAACCCAGGCTGCAAACTACAGTGTGACACACACAGGAATCACTATGAGCCACAGGCGAGCAAATTTAAATTCCAAGGAGTCACTATTTCAGAGGACCTTTCCTGAAACCAACACATGAATGTCATCATGGAAAAAGCACGTCAGCGCCTCTACTTTCTCAGGAGTTTGCCAAGGTTTGGTATGACATCAGAAATCCTGCAAATTTCTACAGATGTGTGGTGGAAAGTGTGCTGACCAGCTGCATCATGTCTGATATGGGGGCACCAATACCTCTGAGCGGAAAGCACTGCAAAAGGTAGTGGACACAGCCCAGTATATCACAGGAAAAACTCTCCCCACCATCGAGATAGTCTACATGGAATGCTGCCATCGGAGAGTGGCAGCAATCATCAAGGATCCACACCACCCAAGACATGTTCTATTCTCACTGCTGCCATCAGGAAAGAGGTATAGGTGCCACGAGACTCATACCACCAGTTTCCCCTCCACCATCAGTCTCTTAAACATCAAACCCGATCAGAGATAATTTAAGGACTCCTATTTTGCACATTATTTATTATTGAATATTTATTTTCTGTATTGCACAGGTATTTTTAGACATACAGGCCCTACCAGCCCATGAGCCTGTGCAGCCCAATTATACCCAATTGACCTGCACCCCTGGTACGTTTTGAAGGAGGGGAGGAAACCGGAGCTTGTTTGTGCTGCCTTCTTTTTCACCATTTTCTCTTTTCTTGAGTATAGTATTTTTTTGCACCATCTGTAGAAATTCTGTCTGACCCGCAGGAGAAAGAATCTCAGGGTTGTATGTGACGCCATGTGCGTACTCTGAAAATAAATCTGAACTTTGAACCTTTGAATTTTGAATCAGATGTCAAATTACAGGCTATGACAGTTCAAAATTAAAGTTAATCCGTGGGTTGCTTAATTTGTTTAATTTCTTTAATTGAAAGTATAGTTTTTTTATATAATTTTTTTATTTTTCACACCATAAATCACAATAGCCATGATAGACACTTTTTCTTTTCCACACATTTACAGTGACTTTTTCTCCCTCTTTGAGGTAAACTGCACAATCATTATCAGGGAGCCTGCCTGTTGTCTTTAAGGGTGAACTGTAGGTTATATAAACAATGTATGAAGTGCTGCGTAAACAGTAATGAACACTGTAAGGGCAGTGTTTGCAAAATCAGCACTCAGTCTTAATCATTCAGTTCAGTATGCAAAGCAACAGCCCGTGGGATAAAAAGAAAGAGATTAACTCAGATTTACAGTCCAAGGAAAATGACAAAAAAGCAAAAACAACAATGCGCCAGGAATAATAGTTCAATTTAAACATGACTTCCTTCAGGCACCAACCAATTTTATCTTCCACAGGCATTCTGTAGTTTACCCAGCATGAAGGGGTTTCATGGCAGAGACCATCTTCACTCATTAAATGCAAATGTGTATTTCAGGGGTCACTGGATAATATTCAGGAGTACCAACTCTGGATGACTTCTTATCAGCCCATCAGAATAGCTGCCAAAACCATGAATATTTCTCCTGTATATTTGTGAAGAAACATTTCTTGTGGGTATTCCTGAGAAAGGATTTCAGTCCAAAACTTTGACTGTGAATAAAAATGGTGGCGTTGCCGGAGCTGCTGTAACGGTAGCGCTCCTCCTGCTGTGGGCCCGCAGAGAATGGGAAGTGGAGTCACAGCACTCTCAAGGGGTCCAACTGGTCTGTCTTCAAAAGGCCTGTAGATGGTTTTACTTAAAAATTTCTGCAACTACGAGATCTACGCCCAATATAATCGGCAAGAGAATTGAGGGGTTGCAGATTCCAGGGAAGCAGAATGTGAGGAGATCACCTCCCATTTGAGAAGGAGAAGTAGAACAGATGGCCCACGGGATGGTGGCCACAGCTGCAGACCAATGAGGGGTTCTGAAGCTGAAGAACACATAGGTGGCGGGCTGCTGGCGACTGTGGATGAGGGATTCACACCGGGCTGCAGACCGCTGGAGGGAGACTGGTTCGAGACTGGCTGAAGGGGTATCAGGTATTGGAACTAGGATACAAAAGGATGCTGAAAGCACTGAAGGTTTCCCTAATCGTGTCGGAGGTTCGGATCTGGAGCTCGGGCTGCTGATGGTTTGGAATGGACTCTATGTGGCTGCAGGAGCACTGGAGGCAAATGCACGGATACTTGGTGACTCTGAGGGGACTCTCTTTTGCTTCTATTTCTCTGACTGTAAGAGGCGCTTCAGGCAATTTCCATCGATGGCGAAAAACAAATTTCATGTAATATTGCACTGTCTTTATTACATGACAATACATTGAATCTTGAAGAGCCTCCAGCATTTTGTATGTTGCTTTAAATGTTGGCATTTCATTCTGGGTTGGACACCATTGGAAAAGATGCAGTATCTGGTATGTTATAAGGCAGTGACTGGTTAAGAAATCTTCTGGTCTACTCATGCTATGACAAATTATGCATATTGTGAAGAATATCTTAGCATTCATTAATTATAAAATGGTAGTGGAAGCACCAAGTCCAATGGAAATGAAACTGCAGACAATTTGTCATAAAGATAGAAAATGCTGCAAATACGAGGGAGTTTTACATCAGCATCAAAAATTTCAAGTACAGGCCCTTAACTATTCAAATGAATTTTTTTCTGAATATATATAAATACACACACACACACACACACACACACACACACACACACGCACACGCACATGCACACGCACACTCACGCACACACGCACACACACGCGCGCGCGCACACACACACGCACACACACGCGCGCGCGCACACACGTGCACACACACACACGCACGCACGCACACGCACACACACGCGTACACACACACATACACACACACACACACACACACACACACACACACACACACACACTCACACACACACACACTCACACACACATTGGCATTGTTTAATAACAAAACACAAAGTAAATAAATGTTATTTCAAAAGGAAATTGGGAGATTAAAACACATTTGGAGAGGCACATGGACAGGGAAGGTTTAGAGATACAGTACATGGGGCAAATACAGAAAAATAGCACTAGCTCAAATAGACAAGTTGGTTGGTATGAACTAGTTGAGTTGAAGGGTCTGCTTTCATGCTGTATAATTCTGTGTTCATGAGGAAAACTAAGTCAGAAGACACTTTATTTTAATCACAGTGGCTTATGTTAGATTAGAATTGTTCTAATAAAGAATGCCATCACAAAGGTACATGATGAAGATTAGATGCGCTGCTTGCATCTTAAGCATTCATGGATGTAGAATGACTTGCCTGGACTCATCCAGGGGTGTTACTACTATTCAAATGTTCTTCTGGTCAGCTTGCCATCTTCCACTTTTCTGGGGCTGCACAGTAGGTGTAGTGGTTAGCGCAACACTGGTACAATGCCACCGACCTGGATTTGAATCCGACGGTGTCTGTAAGGAATTTGTACATTCTCCTGTGTCTGCGTGTGATTCCTCCAGGTGTTCTAGTTTCCTCCCACCCTTCAAAACATATGAGGGTTGTAGGTTGATTGGGTGTATTTGGGAGGCACGGGCTCATGGGCCGGAAGGGCCTGTTGCCATGCTGAATGTCTAAACATTTAAGAAATGATTAAATGTGAAGTTCTGACTGTATCCTGAGTTACACCATCCAATCCCTCAATCCATTCCAGCTCTTCATTGTTTACACTGACACTTTCTCTCAGTTCATCAAAGTTACAGCTGTAAAAATATCCATAGTTTCCAAGATATTGCCTCCACTTCCCTCTAATAACACTGGACAATGAAGATTTTGCTTCCATAACACTTCTGAGTGTATTTTATGGATCATGGACAGTTGATCACAAAAATCAACTAAAAATGTTCCTGTCACATGCTGTTTTTAGATACAACCTATTTTGTAATTTCCTGTCATATTTTAAGTCAACTAGTATATTTCCCACAAAGCAAGATATTTTGGTCAGTCCTGGGCATGCACTCAGTGCAAATTTTGCCTTAGGCCTGGGCATGCTTTGTCAGGATTGATCCAAAAAGGCTACAAAAGTAGCTCACATGTCCAGATGCTGTGCATTACATTGATGTAGACTGAACATATATTGATGCACATGTTTTTCAGGCAATAGCATAGTGAGTGCACTTAACAATAGTTTTTATTGTCTTCAGGAAGATTCAATATAGCAGAAGTGTCTCATTAATGTTACAACAGCTGTGATACATTTTGTTTCATTTATGCCCAGTATGCTAAATAAAAGTTCATTTAATGTTTCTCCAATTTCCTATGTGATACAACAAATCTGAAATTATCTTTGAACTCAGCTTGAAGTTGTCTATCATAATCCCCAATTTGTTTTTCAGGAAACAGAGCTTTTGAAAAGAAATTGTTGTCCAATGGAAGTGATCCTCAACCAGTCCTCAAATATTTGAGATGTTTCTGATCCTCCAAGAAAAGCCTGGCATGCACCCATGATTTCAGTTCCTTCACGGCTGAAGGACATTCCTTCAACTGCCCAAGCCCTGAAATCTGTGATTCCCAACACTTCCACTCTCGAAACCACACCTTAAACTTTACTTCTTTAAAATCTCTGTGGTTTTTCTAGATTTGAGTGTTATATAAATGCAAGAGGTTGTTGCTAAAGGTGCCATACTTATTGTACAGTTGGTTTAAGCTCCTATGTCTATGCAGAAGAACAGAAAGATGTTTACATCACACTAGAGAGAATCTGCAGCTGCTCTATTAATTTTTACAAATGTAGTTGTCCATTCCAGCAACCACTGGACACTGGATATGTTCTGTCTCAGTGCATAATCCCAAAGGCAATTCACAACCTCCTTGGATTTCTGCCTCAATGGGTTGCAGATGAAGAGCCAACCAGCACAACCAAGGCTGAGATAGACAGATTTCTGGACTACTGGGGAATTTTTAGTGTGACAGTTAGTGCAATGCTGTTGCAGTGCCCGCAACCCGGGTTTGAATCCAGCACTGTCTGTGAAATGTTTGTACATCTCCCTGTGGATTTCCTCAGCCTGATCCTATTTCCTTCCACCTGTCAAAATGTACAGGGTTGGTAGGTTAATTGGATGTAAATGGGCAACATAGGTTTCATGGGCTGTAAGGGCTTTCTACCGTGCTAAAGTTGTGGGGATTTGGAAGGGAAGTGCTGAGTGAAGATGAGACCAGCCATAATCTAATTAAATGGCAGCACTGTGACCAGAGGATCTCCTGCTCTCTCTGGCGCTCCTTCCTTGTTCTGGTATGAGGAACAACACTGTTTCAGGCTGTTTCCAAGATCAAACTCTCATATTGTAAACAATGTAAAGATGCCCTTCCAAAAAATTAACGATTTTATTTACATGGCATACCTTGTACCTTGAAGCGCTTTACAAATTATTATCTGAGCAGCAGAGTCTATTGTCAGAACAAATCAGGCATCCATTCTGATAGCTGGGTGAGCAGTAGCAGTTACATCTTCCTGCATGGGTCACACACTGAGAGAATTGGCCATGCTTTGTCAGGTCATGCCATCGAATCCTCACCCTTGATCAGAACAGATGTTCAAAGGATTGCATTTCCCTGTGTCAGCTGTAAAGATTTACAGATTGCCCGGAATAGATTCCAATCAATGGAGAAAGTAGAAGGAAGAGAAAGTACAGCAAACAGCAATCTTCACAGAATATCCACCATTCATAAAGGTGAAGCTTGTCCACAGCTGACTCTTTATCTTGTTGCGGTTTTCTGCTGTACTGGTTAAACTATGAGAGAGTTTTCTGAGCGAAGATTGATCTTACTCCCAGCTGGGCTAGATAGTGTAACTTTTTATTAATGAATGTTTGACCACATTGGTTTGGAGTGGGATTCAACAATTCCTGTGTGAAATAACAATTGGAAGTAAGGGAGGAAATTGAAAACAGCGTGGCTCTAATCTCACATGTAGGCTAGCTGTCAGCTCAATTTACATGTTTCAGTACACAGTAAGAATCAAATGGAATTGTCCGTTGCTGGAGGATCCTGTCAGTGTAGTTTGGGGATTCAAACATGCAGATCATACAACACGTGAAAGAAACTGTGCATCACTCACCCAATGAGGCTTTGATCATCGAATAGAGCAACCGTACACACACGCACGCACACACACACACACACACACACACACACACACACACAGACAGACAGACAGACAGACACACACACACACACACACACACACACACACACACACACACACACACACACACACACACACACACACACACACACACACACACACGGTAAAACATAGGAAGTAGGAACAGGAGTAGGCCAAAAATGGCCCATCGAGCCATTCAATACGATCATGGCTGACCTAATGCACCGATGTCTTTTTTCTATTGGGTATAATGGAGACACGAATGGATTAATAAAGAATTTAATCCCATGTGATTCTAGATCAGAATTGAAAGATGTGAGAGGGACCTGGAGGGCAGCTTTTTCACAATGAAGAATGGTGAGTATGTAGGAAGCTACAATAGGAAGTGATAGTGGTATAATTATGACATTTTAAAGACATTTAGACAGATTCGTGACTAGGCAAAGTTTAGAGGGATAGAGGCCAAATGCAGGCAGATGGGGCTAGGCAACGTGGTTGTCATGGATGAGTTGGGATGAAGGGCCTGCTTTTGTGCTCGGAAACTATGCGACTATAACTTGACGATTGACATGAAAGAGTCCAGTTGAGCCTGATCTTGAATGTAATGTTCTTAGATTGTGCTGAAGGTGGGACTTCAACACTCCAGCCAGGATTGAGAAGCTGAGTGGATACAATGGGAATCATCCTTCCTAGCTGTCTTCCTGAGATCTAGAACATGCTTTGTCTATATAAACTCGGTTCTTCAGAGGCACTTGTCCATACCATAATCTCATTATTTTGACATAAAGTTTGATAGCATGGTTGTCTGAAATGAAAAACACACCACCAACAACTTTTAGTTACAAAATGTACCTTGAATTGGGTAAAATGTCCCAAGATTTCAGCAGCGAATTTCCTGGTATAAAATATTATCAATTCACGGAGCAAATCTGTATCTGAAGTTACTAATGAATTGTTAACTATCTCACCTTGGAGGAAGCACCTGCAATTGTTAATGACACTGGCATAATTATATGCTATTTCCCAACTCAATACATGCATTCAATTTCCATATGTTAATGAAAGATATTTGCATAAATCTATACTTCAAACAAAAGATTGGTCGGCAATCTCTCTGTGTTCCCATGGTAGAAATAGTTAGAATGATTTGATGCCAATATTCAGATTATCCCAATATTGTAGTCAACAATTTTCTCTCTGCTACTGTTTTCAAAAGTAAGTCTATAGCCAGGTTCATCATAGGCTCTGACCTCTCATCCACTGAGAATTTCCATGAGAGGTGCTGTCTCAAGAGGCAGCCAACATCATAAAGGACCTCCATCACCCTAGTCACAACTTCTCACTGCTACCATCAGGCAAAAGGTACAGAGGTCTGAAGTCCACCATCTCGAGGTTCAAAATATTTTTTTCAACAGCTATCAGGCTCTTGAATCTCCCTTTCTTACACTAATCATGGACTGCTCTGAGACCTCAATAGGATTGTCCACACTATTGCGATCAACAAAAACTCAGTCAAATTTGTAAGATATGATTTCCTATGTTCAAAGCCATGCTGACCATTCTTAATTAGACCTTGCCTTTCCAAATGCAGATGGATCCTGTCCGTCAAAATCCCCTCCAGAAACTTTCCTACCATTAAGCTCACTGATCTGCAGTTTACTGCCTTGTCCTTGCAGCCCTTCTTAAAAAAAGAGACACATTCGCTATTCCCCAGTCTTCCAGAACCTCACTTGTGGCTGAGGAAGATTAAAAAAATGTCTGCCAGGATTGTGGCATTTTCTTCCCTTCGATAATCAGTCAGGCCCTGGAGTTTTATTCATCTTTTGTGCCTCAGGTCCACTAACATCTCCTTTTTCATAATGTCAATGTTTCAGTACATCACTGTTCTCTACCTTAATTTCCTCTGCCTCCGTGACCTTTACCACGGGATATGGGATTCAAACTCATGTCTCTGGATCAATGGACTTAGTCCAGTGATTACCCACTTCACTACCATATGCCATACTCAGATGTGTTTTCAACACCCATCACCCTTTTCCTAAATGGTTAATTTCTTTGTGTGAACCGAGGTGATGAATTCTAGGAGGCATCTCAGCTAGTTTACACAATGTTCTCATTCATGCAGACTTCCACTCAGGGTTCACTGGCTCAAGACTTGGATCACAGCCAAATTTCTCTTGTTGTTAATCTAGCTGTGCAATGGCAAAGCAAGAGGTGGGGCTAAGTGGCTTCCCACTGCAATCACAAATTAAAGTGGGTGAAAGCCCAACAAAGGAACAATGCAATGGGAACAATTATGTGGATGTCTAATATTTTGCAACTTCAGTGTACATTATATTGACCACATTGATTGGGATCCCCATACAGTTAGAGGGCTGGATGGGCTAGAGTTCGTTAAATGTGTTCAAGACTGTTTTCTGAATCAATTAGTAGAAGAACCGACTTGGGACAGTGTAATACTGGATCTCCTGTTAGGGAATGAGCTAGGTCAGGTATCAGACCTGATACCTGATGTTGGAGATCCAAATGGGTCTAGTGATCATAATTCTGTTAGTTTTTAGGTAGTTTTAGGGAAGAGCAAGGAGGGGCCTAAAGTTGAGGTTCTGGATTGGAGAAGAGGAAATTTCGAAGGAATAAGAAGGGATTTGGGGAGTATTGAGTGCGACAGGATATTTTCAGGTGAGGGTGTAAATGAAAAATGGAGGATATTCAAAAAAGAGATTTTGAGGGTACAGAGTAGTTTTGTCCCAGTGAGGATCAAAGGAAAGGCTGGAAGTCATAGGGAGGCTTGGTTTTCGAGGAATATTGGAAATTTGGTTAAGAGAAAAAGGGAGGTGTACAAGAGGTATAAAGAACAGGGAGCTGACAATTTGAAGGAGGACTACAAGGAGTGTAGAAGGAATCTTAAGAAAGAAATTAGAAAGGCCAAAAAAAGGCACAAAGAGGCTTTGGCAGACAGAGTAAAAATAAATCCAAAGGGTTTCTATAAGTACATTAAAAGTAAAAGATTAGTGAGGGATAAAATTGGACCCCTTGTAGATAGTGAGAGTAGGCTGAGTGAGAAGTCAGAGGAAATGGGGGAAATTCTGAATGATTTCTTTGCCTCGGTATTCACTAGGGAAAAAAAATTGAACCAGTTGAGGTTAAAAAAAATAGTGGGGAGTTAATGAAGCATATAAGGATAACCGAGGAGGTAGTGATGGCTGTGTTGAAAAAGATAAAGGTGGATAAATCTCCGGGACCGGACAAAATATTCCCAAGGACACTCAGGAAGGCTAGTGGACAGATAGTGGGGCCATTAACAGAGATAGTTTTAACAGGATGTCACTGGCCACGGGCGTAGTGCCAAAGGATTGGAGGGTGGCACATATGGTTCCGCTGTTTAAGAAAGGGTCCAAATGTAAACCTGGGAATTATAGGCCCGTGAGTCTGACATCTGTGGTGGGCAAGTTGATGGAAAGTGTTCTACAAATATTTGGAGGTACAGGGATTGCTAGGGAGTAATCAGCATGGTTTTGTCAGGGGTAGATCATGCTTGACAAATCTGATTGAGTTTTTCGAGGGGGTTACAAAAAAGGTTGATGAAGGGAAAGCTGTGGATGTTGTCTATTTAGACTTTAGTAAAGCTTTTGACAAAGTTCCCCACAGGAGGTTAGGAAAAAAGGTGGAGGTATTAGGTATAAATGAGGAGGTAGTGAAAAGGATTCAGCAATGGTTGGATGGGAGGTGTCAGAGAGTAGTGGTAGAAAATTGTTTGTCCAATTGGAGGTTGGTGATTAGTGGAGTTCCTCAGGGATCGGTCCTGGGTCCACTATTGTTTGTTATATATATTAACGATCTGGAAGTAGGGGTGGAGAATTGAATAAGCAAGTTTGCGGATGATACAAAGGTTGGTGGTGTTGTGGACAGTGAGGAAGATTACCGTAGATTAAAAGGTGATTTAGGAAGACTGGAGGTGTGGGCTGAGAAATGGCTGATGGAATTTAATACAGATAAGTGTGAGGTGTTACATTTTGGAAAGGCAAATCTAAATAGGTCATATGCATTAAATGGTAGGCTATTGAGATGTGCAGAGCAACAAAGGGATTTAGGAGTTGTGGTAAATAGTACCCTCAAGGCTGATACTCAGGTAGATGGTGTGGTGAAGAAGGCATTTGGAATGTTGGCCTTCATAAATCGGAGTATTGAATTCAAGAGTAGGGAGGTTATGATGAAATTGTACAAGGCATTGGTGAGGCCAAATTTGGAGTACTGTGTACAGTTTTGGTCACCAAATTATAGGAAAGATATAAACAAAATAGAGAGAGTGCAGAGAAGGTTCACGAGAATGTTGACAGGATTTCAAGGTTTGGGTTACAGGGAGAGGTTGTGCAGACTGGGGCTTTTTTCTCTGGAGCGTAGAAGATTGAGAGGGGACTTGATAGAGGTGTTTAAGATTTTAAAAGGGACAGACAGAGTAAACGTGGATATGCTTTTTCAATTAAGAGTGGGGGAGATTCAAACTAGAGGCCATGGTTTAAGATTGAAGGGGGAAAATTATAAGGAGAACATGAGGGAAAATTTCTTTATGCAAAGGGTGGTAGGGATGTAGAATGAGCTTCCGATAGATGTGGTCAAGGCAGGATCATTGGTTACATTTAAGGAAAGACTGGATAGTTACATGGATAGGAGAGGACTGGAGGGGTATGGACCGGGTGCTGGTCAGTGGGACTAGGAGGGTGGGGATTTGTTACAGCATGGACTAGTAGGGCCGAACTGGCCTGTTCTGTGCTGTAAGTGGTTATATGGTTATATTCCACAACTCTTAGAACAAACAGTATTGGTGATTTAGATGCTTCAAATAAATATATCATGTCTACCTTCCACGAACATCACAATATCTGAATATAGCTCGTCATTTTCAGCTGGTTTTGTTGACCTTCCAAACCCAGCCTCTCTCCAAGGACAAGAATTAAGCATTTATAAGAAGCTGTCATTTATCCTCCAATTGACCTCTGAATCTGCAGATTCCCATCACCTCCCTTTGGGGAGAAAGAATTACCCATCCTCAAACTGCTTTTTCATATGAACAACACAATAGATGACCAAGTAAGATACACATGCTGGAGAAACTCAGCTGGTCAAACAGTGTACTTTATAAAGCAAAGATAAAGATACATAACCAATGTTTCAGGCTTGAGGCCTTCATCAAGGTGTAGCTTTTATCTAATTATAACTCTTAAATAACACTATTTCTCCAGTTTATTTTTGAAACACATTTCAATAGGAATTAAATGCAATATTAACAATACAGAGCATCTTGATCATTCAGTTGACCATTGTGAAACTGACCCAGAGAGGGCAAGATACTCCCAACCTGCACTATTAACTGATTAATCAGCGCTTTTAGAACTGTACGCTAGCACAATTGGCATGATACTCCTGAGAAGAACCCTGCATTAAATGATTCAATAATCAAGAAAAATCTCAAGGACCTAACTTGACAACTGACCTCTGAATATGGAGGGAGATGTCAAGTCATCATCCCCCACTTTGTATCAGTTCTGATCTTTGATCCCTTCATCCTGAGAGACCCTTCCCTCTCAAGCCACCCAGATCCCAATCTTCCAATACTTGCATCTGATTTGACAGTCTCATTGAGGCAATAAACTCTCTAAATTCCTGAAAGCAAAAGACACAACTGCATCAATTTATAAAACAATGGAACGTTCTTTCCTAAAACAAAATAACAGCAAATGATTGTGGATCTGTCGTAATAATTAAACGGAAATTTAAAATCAAACTCAGCCTCTCACTAATAGTTTTAATCAGAACTGATAATTATTGTTGCAGGGTGAGATCACAGAAGGTCTTGCCAAATGCTAAACATTAAACAAAATAAATAAATCATCCGCATGCATTTTTGGCTGTAAATGCCAGATCAGCAGTTACTTACCCAGAAGAGAAAACTGAAGAAAAATAGGTAATACTTAATCCAGGGGTTAATAAATGTAATATTTTCACCTCTGTTCAGCCTTCTTTCAATGTCCATTGTGGAAATTCAACAGCTGCAAAAATAAACGTGTATCAGAAGAGGAAATTAGAAGGGAGCCTGCCAGAAGATAAACGATACAGAATTAATGTCAGCAGACTTCTGGCTTGGTGTTCCAGTGATATGTGTGTGTGTGTGTGTGTGTGTGTGTGTGTGTGTGTGTGTGTGTGTGTGTGTGTGTGTGTGTGTGTGTGTGTGTGTGTGTGTGTGTGTGTGTGTGTGTGTGTGTGTGTGTGTGTGTGTGTGTGTGTGTGTGTGTGTGTGCGAGTCTATGTGCGTGCTTGTGTGAAATGAGCCTGCCTGCTACTGAACACTACGACTTGCCCTGTGCCTTCAGTTGGTTCTGTACCATAAATAGATACGTTTTCTTATCAGCCAAACCCTTGCAGCTCAGACACAACATGAGCTGGAATACTGATTCAGCATCAGAAGGAGAATATTTGGCACTGGAATGCACAGCACTGATTCAGTGACTACAATTGAATTTGTTAATT
This sequence comes from Narcine bancroftii, assembly GCF_036971445.1. Lineage (NCBI taxonomy): Eukaryota > Metazoa > Chordata > Chondrichthyes > Torpediniformes > Narcinidae > Narcine > Narcine bancroftii. The sequence goes on from NC_091472.1 coordinate 11,945,402, forward strand.
ACTGAACTCAATGGTGTTAAAACCAAAATTTGCATTTGTGTCCTTGATCTCTATTCCTATGACCTTCAGCAAGGTTATCACATCCCCATGTAGAATATTTTAAGCTATATTTTGAACATTCACTGAATACGAGGATATTTTGTGCTTCACAAAGATGTTGAGTCACCTTTAAAAATTTGCATTATTTTAGCCACCTTGTCCTAATTTTAAAACTAATATGACCTGATTGAAAATTGTAGTACTGCTATCTGGGGTCTGATATTACATTAATCACTGGATTTAACATAAAAAAATTAGGGTGATCCTTTCAAATGAATATTCCAGACTATTCACTAAAGCAAAACCAGAAAGTTTTGGATTACTCAGCAGGTCAGGCAGCATCTGTGGAGGGAAAAAGAGTTAAATATGATCCTTCATCAGAATTGGACAAGTGTGCAGAGATAACAGCACAGTGCCAGTGGGCCACAGTAGCTTGGCTGGTAGGGTCAATGCCTCACAGCTACTGCAATATGGGTTCAATCCTGATCTCAGGGGCCGTCTGCGCACATTCTCCCTGGGACCACGTGGGTCATCCCTGGATGCGCCACTTTCTTCCCATATCCCAAGGACATGTGAGTTGGTGGCTTAATTGGCTGTTATAAATTACTAGGCAGTTGGTAGAATCTGGGGGGGGGGGGGAGAGTTGATGGGAATGTAGGGAGAGTAAAATGGGATTAGTATAAAGGGGTGCTGATGGTTGGCACAGACTTTATGAAGTAAAGGGTCACATTACTCTATAACTCTAAATATGTTTTGCATTGCAAAGAAGTGGAAGGGTGGTATGCTCAAAAGAGTGCAGGAAGTTGGAAACTGGTGCTTTCAGTGTTGAATGAATCATCGGAGGGAGAGAGAAACTGCATATCCTTGCATACCAGTGTTTGAAGTCACACATGCAGATGCAAAAGAATGCAAGATATTTTGCCCTTCATGGCAAGAGATTTTGAGCAAGATATCTTGCAACAATTATGCAGGGTCTTGGTGGTTTATCATGCAGCTTTGGTCTAAAGGATTTACCTGCCAGAAAAGGAGCACAACAAAGGTCTAGGATGAAGCACATTGGATGCAAGGATGATGTATCCCCCAGCTGTGGTGGTCTAAGTCAAAGCTGCACTTTTAAGGATCATTTCTATGGTCCTTTTGGCTGAGATCAAGTGTAGTATACATTTGCCTAATCAATTGGATTTCTGAAGACCTGCACCTATATAGAAGAGAAGGAGGATATGCAAGAGGAAGTGGTGTCGGAAATGAGTTGAGCTAATAACACAGAGGTGAATCCATACTGATAGGAAGGCAATCTAATACCTCTTTCCAACATTAATCCATTGCCACTAGACTCATGAGGATGACTTCAGCAAGTTTCTCCAGAGGACAAGACATCCACATCACGGCAGGGAGACAGTGAAGGACAAGAGCAAGGGGAACCCCTGCATCTTGGACCTTTTTATCAAAAACCCCAAGTTTGAAGTGAAGGACGTGCTGTTTCCAGGATTTCCCAGGATATGGGTTACTCTGATGTTACCTTCAAGAACCCAGCAGGATGGCAGAAGATGATCCAAGAAAAGGGCAACAGACACCACTCCCACCTCTAAAGGTTTAGCTGCTCTTGCCTCTTCCAACACAGAAGGGACATTTGATAGCGGTGCTCATGTTTAAACCACATGTGTCAATCATGGATGTGCTCACCTTCCTGGCTTGTTACAATGAGGGGGAAGGGAACTATATGGACATCAAAGCCCCATTTGAAATCTGGTCCAGCAAGCAGCAAGTGAATTTATAAATTTAGACGTACAGCCCAGTAACAGGCCCACAAGTCTGTGCTGCCCAATTTACACCCAATAAACCCCCGGTACATTTCGAATGGTGGGAGGAAACTGGAGTCCCCAGGGAAAAGCCATGCAGAGACATGGGGAGAACGTACAAACTCCTTACAGACAGCATTGATTCGAACCTTAGTCCCGATCATTGGTCCTGTAAAGACATTGCGCTGACTGCTACGCCAATCATGCTGCTCTTAAGGGGGAGCTGAGAATGGACAACAAGGGTGCATTCATCGACCCACCACAATGTTCACACTAGACAGCCCAGCATGTTACAGAATTGCAGCAGACCTGGGCATGTGGCAGCTCCATATAGCACAGTCATCTGCAAGAATTGCAAAGAAGGACACCAGACTAAGAATTGTGTGGAAAGCAAGTGCTGCAATTTGTGGGGGGAAAAGCAGGCCTGCCTGAAACATGTCTGCACCTACACACAGGCTATAAGAGGATGAGCTGCCAACTTCACCAGCCCCCCCAACCTTCAACCTTGTCTGTGTCTGAGACCCCACAAGAGATTGAAATTAGGCAGAGCAAGGAGACCCAAACACATCCAGTTTCAGCTCTCAAACTCCAGCCATGGGTACTAAGGCCCCTTCTTAAGAGGCAGTCAATGGAGGAGGGTGCTGTGGAGGGAAGGGAAGTGGCAGACTGTCAAAAATCAAAAAAAACCTCAACATGCATCAAGAAAATAAATGGCAAACGACACCCCGACAAATACAAAGGAAAGGGTGAGATCACAGACAGGTGACAGTGAACTCACCTCTTTGAGGATCAAGCATGCATGCATGGTCGTCAAACAGAGACCTGCCAAGATGGGGTTAAGGGGGAAACAATGGGAAGATCATTAGGGCAGAAACAGACCTATCGTTCCCCCAACTCTGGAACACTTGGAGCAATGTTTCCATCCCCTCCTCCAGCTAAAGAGACTGGGAGCAGTGTTCTCACAACCCCCCTCTCCCTCCACTCCACACCAGGAAACTGGGAGCACTGTTCTCCTACCCCCTCCCCCAGCTCCGGGAGACCGGGAGCAATGTTTCTCTCTCTCCCCTGCTCCAAGAGACTGGGAGCAGTGTCGAGACTGTGCCCCCCTGCTCTGGGAGATCAGGAGCAGTGTCAAGACTGTGCCCCCCCCCCCCCACTTCACATGAGACTAGGAGCATTTGAGACCACCTCCCACCTCCCGCTTTGGGAGATCAGGAGCAGGTCAAATCAGAGACAAAGGAATTTCTCTAACACCAGAAAGACCAGCAGCAATTTCTTCTTCTGCAGTTGAGGGGGTGGATGTGGCTAGGAACTCCAAGCGGTGAAGAGCCAGCAAGCCTAATTCTTTGCCTTGGAATCCTCCAGGAATGATCTTATGGTACAGAGTCCCCACAGTGGAGCAGGATGAAGCTTGCTCATACTATTTCTTCTTCCAAAAGGTTCAGAGGGGGAGTTCTGTTATCAATAACCTTGAGGAAGATGACAGGTCAGTAATATCCTCACAGACAGTATATATTTTTATGCCTGTCTGTGTAGCAGTAAGGCCACAGATAGTATAGGCTCCCAAAACTTCCTGTCCTCTATCATAGAAGTCTTAGATGACAGCAAGTCGGGGAATCTGGACCAGCCATTGACCCTGGAGGAGCTGGCTGATTCAGGATCAGGATCTATTGTCATGAACAAGTCAGGAAATTCGGTGTTATCGGCAGCGTCATAGTGCAAACGTATATATTATAACCATCTTACAATATTACTATAAAAATAAAATAAATAATAACAATAACAGTCCATGAAAAGTAAGGCAGTGTCTATGGTTCATTGATTATTCAGGAATCTGATGGCAGCAGGGAAGAAGATGTCCTTGTGCCGCTGAGGGCTCATCTTTAGGTTCCTGTACCTTTTTCCCCAATGGTAGCAAAATGAAGAGGCCATGACCTGGGTGGTGGGGGTCTTTGAGGATAGAGACTGCTTTTTTAAGACACCACCTCATGTAGATGTCCTCGATGGAGTGAAGTCTGGTGCCTGTGATGTCGCAGGCTGAGTTAACAACACTAGAATTTATTCTTGTCCAGAGAGTTGGTGCTTCCAATACCAAGCTGTGATGCAACCAGCCAGAATGCTCGCCACGGTACACCTGTAGAAGTTTATGAGAGTCTTCGGTGACATAACGAATCTCCTCAGACACCTCACAAAGCAAGCCTTCTTTGTGATTGTATCAATGTGGAGGTTCCAGGACAAATCCTCTGAGATGTTGACATCCAGGAATTTGAAGTACTTGACCCTCTCTACTATTGAGTCCTCAATATGGACTGGGATGTGTTCCCCTGACTTCCTCCTGAAGTCCACACTCATCTCCTTGGTTTTGCTAATGTTGAGCGCAAGGTTGTGGTCATTATACTATTCAACGAGCTGATCTATCTCCCTCCTGTACACGTCCTCATTGTTGTCTGTGATTCTGTCAACAACTGTGGTGCCATCAGCAAACTTGTAGATGGCAATGGAATTGTGCCTGGCCACACAGTCTTGGGTGTATAATGAGTAGAGCAGTAGGCTAAGCACGCATCCTTGGGGTGTCCCTGTGTTGATGATCAGTGAGGAGGAGACATTGTTTCCAATTCGTACTGAGTGTGGTCTTCCAATGAGAAAGTCAAGGATCCAGTTGCACAGAAGGGTACGTGTGAGTGTGAGTGGAATAAAACTCCTGGAAGCGATGGGAGTTGTGCACGGCTCAGTGGAACTGGGTAGGCCAGACCTGCCGGAAGTGTTTGACACTTTCATTCTGGCTAGTAGCATGTCAGGTATCCTCACCCTCATCTACAACCAAAAGAGGGAGAAAGAAGACATCAGGAATTGGAGTCCCATTTCATTGTTGAACATTACAAGATCCTGTCCATTGATATTGTCAGTTGGGTCAAGTCTGCTCTGGGACACTTAGACTAAACCTATGCTGTCACAGACAGCTTTGCACCACTCAGGAACAGCATTGCCTATATGCAGGACAGGGAAATGGACACTTACTTGATCAGCTTGGACCAGGAGAAGCCCTTTGATAGAACTTCTCACCTGAACATGCTCTCCAAAATGAGTTATGGGGAGGAATCAGAAATTGAAATAAACTGCTCTATATGTACATCAGTAGTGCAATTCAAATCAATTGGTGGAAATAGATAGCTTCCCTATTAAGTCAGGAATCAAGCAGGGTTGCCCGCTCTCTCTTATCTTGTGTGCTGTATACAGCCCTTTGTCAAGTCCTTAGGAAGGATGAGGACATGAAGGGAGACTTTGCTGGGAAGTGGAGGCACCCAGGTTAAAGCCTCCCTAAAGATGGGGGTCATCACCATCTTCTGTTCAGACATACAATTGGTTTGCAGACTGATCTGCGGCAGTTTAAGTTGGCATTGGGAGCCAGGCAAAGACCAAGGCAAAGCTCTTCAGTAACTGGTCTGACCTGTCCACTGTCCCCTTCACAGTCAAATGAAGGTGCTGGGATTTAGGTTCAGAGTAGTCAAGACATGAAACAAAAATTGGACAGAGTGAATTGCAAAAGTCCAACAGGGCATGTGGTAGCAGAACTCCTTCTTAATAATAGGGAAGAACCTGGTCATGAGCTGTGAGGTGCTCTCGGAACTTCTGTACTTGGCTACACATCTGTACCCTTGAGGCAACTGGTTCATCTCTGTATCCAAAATGGACTAGGTCCAACAGGTGGCCATGTACAAATAAATTGACAATGGGGGACAAGGATGTATCTAATGTATCCCCATCCTGATGACCACCTTTGTGTTTGGCTGTGCATAGAACCAAAGTATGAGGGCACCAAGTGCCACTTTGTGCCAAGATTCCCTGTCCCAGGTGTTGCGAAGGATAGGCCTGACCCCGTTGCCACACCATGTCCCAGTCAGTCAGACATTGCCATATTACCCATTTGTTGTGGAAATGTTTTTCCAGATGAACACCTTTAATCACGTTTATTAGGAGGTGGTCAGCACAGAACATTGAAGGATAAGGACTTGATTAATAATGTGGAGCAGCAGAAGGGTTCCTGAGCAGACTGTCCAGGTCGTCTGGCAGAATGCATCATAGTAATTTTATACAATTTATAATAAATTTTTCACAACTACAGCAAAACAACGAATTTCGTGGCACGTTAATGACAATAAACTTATTCTGATTGGCAGCATTCATTAACAAATTACCAGATGGTGGTCCACCTCTGCAAACTACAGGTTTGCTAAGAATGTGTGGAGAAGGATGTAAGGGTCTTTGTCACTGTTCATCCCCAGCAGCAGCAAATGGAAGACACTCTGATTTATGGGCTATTTACGGGGACGTGCACTGAAGCAGAAATGCAGTTGCTGCTGTAAGGTCATCATCGAGGTGAAAGACCTCTTGGCCTTCCATCCATGTGCCTGTCCATCCATGTGCCTTCCTATCCATGTGCCTGTCTATCCATGTGCCTTCCATCCATGTGCCTTCCATCCATGTGCCTTCCATCCATGTGCCTTCCATCCATGTATCTTCCATCCATGTGCCTTTCATCCATGTATCTTCCATCCATGTGCCTTCCATCCATGTGCCTGTCCATCCATGTGCCTTCCATCCATGTGCCTTCCATCCATGTGCCTTCCATCCATGTGCCTTCCATCCATGTATCTTCCATCCATGTGCCTTTCATCCATGTGCCTTCCATCCATGTGCCTTCCATCCATGTGCCTGTCCATCCATGTGCCTTCCATCCATGTATCTTCCATCCATGTGCCTTTCATCCATGTATCTTCCATCTATGTGCCTTTCATCCATGTGCCTTCCATCCATGTGCCTTCCATCCATGTGCCTGTCCATCCATGTGCCTTCCATCCATGTGCCTGCCAAATTCCTCTTAAATGTTAAAATTGAGCCCACATTCAGCACTTCAGCTGGCAGCTCATTCCACACTCCAACCACTCTTAGTGTGAAGAAGTTCCCCCTCATGTTCCCCCTAAACTTTACCCCTTTTACCCTTAACCCATGTCCTCTGGTTTGTATCTCACCTGCCCTCAGTGGAAAAAGCCTACCTGTGAATCTGCGCCGCATCCTGATCAAACCGCACATGTGGCTGATTTGTCCAGAAGGCTGGTAGCTTCAGGGTGACTGTGTGGAGTGCCAGTTTGCTCATAGTTGTGGTTTAGATGCCGTGTAAACCGTTGTGGTCACTAATTGTAGCCACATGCTATTCGAAGTAAAGACACACACACGAATGTAGTCTGGTATTTATTGGGGCTGAAAGCCCGACTCTTATATCGTTCGTGTTCCTGCCGTTTGCCCTGTTTGCTAACATCAGGGGCAGAGGTTTAGAGGTAACATGAGGGGGAACTTCTTTACTCAGAGAGTGGTAGCCGTGTGGAATGATCTTCCGGGAGAAATAGTGGCGGCGGAGTCAATTGTATTATTTAAGAAAAGGTTGGACAGGTATATGGATGAGAAGAAGATGGAGGGTTATGGGCATTGTGCAGGGAGGTGGGACTAGAAAGGGGTGTTTGGTTCGGTGCGGACTAGAAGGGCCTAATGGCCTGTTTCCGTGCTGTAATTGTTATGTTATGTTATGTTACATTTACACTGTCTATCCCCCTCATAATTTTAAATACCTCTATCAAATCTACCCTCATTCTTCTATACTCCAGGGAATAAAGTTCTAATGTGTTTAACCTTTCCCTATAACTCAGTTCTTGAAGATTGGGTCACATCCAAGTAAATCAACGCTGCACTGTTTCTATCTTATTGATATCTTTCCTGTAGTTTGGTGACCAAAACTGCACACAATACTCCAAATTTGGCCTCACCTATGTCATTCACCATGCCATCCTAACTGCTGTACTCATTACTTTGATTTATGAAGGCCAATATGCCAAAAAACTCTCTTTACAACCATATCCATCTGTGACATCACTGTCAGGGAATTACTGTAAATATTCAAGTATAATGCAAAAAAATTTCCCTCTTTTTTCCCCTCAAAGTTAGGGGGGGGGTGTCGCATTATACTCGAGAGTAAAAAAATTTTTAAAATTTTCTCCCAGCGAACGGTAGACGGCAGCGCAACTCGGGCAGCTGGGTGGGCGAGCCAGTGGGCGGCAGGGCGAGTGGCAGCATGACTCGGGCAGCGGGCGAGCAGCAGCGTGACTCGGGCAGCGGGCGAGCAGCAGCGTGACTCAGACAAGCGGGTGGGCGAGTGGCAGCATGACTCAGGCAGCCGGGCGAGCGAGCAGCAGCGCAACTCGGGCGGGCGAGCGGTAGACAGCAGCACGACTCAGGCGGCCAAGGGGAGGGGGGGTCATGAGAGACGCCAGTGCAACACAGGCAGGTGAGGGGAGGGGGGTCGTGAGAGATGGCAGTGTGACTCAGGCAGGTGGACGAGCGGCCGGAAAGATGGCAGCATGACTCAGGTGGGAGAGTGGAGGGGAGATCGTATTATACATGGGGGTAAAAAAATCTCCCCTCAAAAATGGGGGGGGGTCACATTATACACGGAACGCATTATACACGAATATTTAAGGTATGTATCTGTATTCTCAAATCCCTCTATTCTACCATATTCCTCGGTGCCCTACCATTTACCATGTATGACCTTTCTTAGCTGGTCCTTCTAAAATACAACACCTCACACTTCTCTGCATTAAATTCCATCTGCCATTGTTCAGCCCATTTTTCCAGCTGGTCCAGATCCCTCTGCAAGCTTTGAAACCCTTCTTCGCTGTCCACAACGCCTCTGTGTCATCTGCAAATTTGCTGATCTAATTTACCATATTATCATCCAGATGATTGATATAGATGACAAACTGATCCCAGCACTGATCCCTGAGGCATACCACTAGTCATACAGGCCTCCAGTCTGAAAAGCAATAATCAGGCACTACTCTCTAGCTTCTCTCGTTCAGTCATTGTCAAATCCAGTTCACTAGTTCACCATGAATACCTACTTTTTGAACCTTCCTGACTAAACTCCCATGAGGGACTTTGTCAAAGGCCTTACTAAAGTCCATGTAGACAACACCTACAGCCTTTCCTTCGACAACTTTCCTGGTAACTTTCTCAAAAAACTCTACAAGATTGGTTAAACAAGACCTACCGCACACAAAGCCATGTTGACTATCTCTAATCAGTCCCTGGCTATCCAAATAATTGTATATTCGATCTCCAGTGAATACTGATGAAAAAAAAACATTTAAGATCTCCCCAATCTCCATACAAAACCGAACACTCTGATCTTCAAGGGGACAAATTTTGTCCATTACTATCATTTTGCTCTTGAAATATCTGTTGAAACCCTTAGGATTTTCCTTCACATTATCTGCCAAAGCAACCTCGTGTCTTCTTTTAGCCTTATTGATTTCTTCCTTGAGGTTTTTCTTGCATTTTTTATACTCCTCAAGTACCTCATTTACTCCATGTTGTACAATGTTATACACCTTCCGAACCAGATCCCCAATATCCCTCAGAAACCAAGGTTCCCTCTGCCTGCTAACCTTGCCTTTAATCCTAACAAGAACATACAAATTCTGTACTCTCAAAATTTCTCCTTTGAAGGTCTTCCACTTACCTCACACATCCTTACCCAAAAACAACTTATTCAAATCTACGCATTCTTAGTCCTTTCTCATTTCCTCAGTATTGGCCTTTCTCTAATTTAGAATCTCAACCCAAGGCCCAGACTGATTCTTCTCCATAATTAACTTGAATCTAATGACAATATAATCACTGGGCCCAAAATGTTACCCTACACATACTTCTGTCCTGTCTCATTTCATAATCGGAGATCCAGTATTACACTCTCTCTAGTTGGTACCTCGATATATTGATTTAGAAAACTTTCCTGAACACATATGACAAGCTCCAAACCATCCAGTCCTTTTACAGAATGGGAGTCCCAGTCAACATGTGGAAAGTTAATATCTCCTACCATCATAACCTTATGTTTCCTGTATCAGTCTGCTATCTCTCTACAGATTTGCTCCTCCAATTCTCACTGACTATTGGGCCATCTATAATACAACCCCATAAGTGCCTTCTAGATGGGAAATAAAATAAAGGAAAGCATCATGCCTTGACACACCATGTTGGAAGGAATGTTTACAGCCTCACAGGAAACATTAATGGCCAATTTCCTCCTCCAGTTGTAACAATGGATTTTGTTCAAATGAAACTCACAGAATCCTTGGCACAATATGTTTTAACTAATTTCGTCCAAAATGTTTATTTGTACTCTAATTTCATACTGCCACAATAAAGATTGCACAATGTTTAAAAAGTAATGTAATAAGAGTCTTAGATATCCTGCAAAAGGGTTAATGTTCTATCTTGAATTGACAATTGCATGGGGATATCATATGAAGTATGTTTTTCTCCCTTCAGAAACCAGGCTGTTAACATCACGAACAAATAATAATGTGGTGGGAGAACTCAGTGGGTCAGGCAGCATCCATGGTCAGTCAATGTTTCAGGTTGGGACCTTTTATCAATTCTAATATCATGTGTTCAATAATACAGAAAATATAAATTAATCAATTGGATTTTCCTCTGTCTTATGGGGATTTTGAATAACAATCCAAATGTACTTTCTGCCAACTTGGTGCTAATTTCCAACCAATGCTGGATGCGCAAACACAAAGCAGTGGAACATCATAAAAAATTTAGACAGGCTTCCCAACTTTGTGGTGTTTCTGTGGCATCGCCAACACTTCTCTTCAGAATTTGAATGGTTCCGAAACGTTTGCACTGAAACCAACAAACCAATGAGAAGTCCATTTAAATAAGGCAAGACCATTAGAATATTGATATTAGAATATCAAATTCAAGGTTTGAGTTACAGGGAAAGGTTGTGTAGACTGGGGCTTTTTTCTCTGGAGCGTAGAAGATTGAGGGGGGACTTGATAGAGGAGTTTAAGATTTTAAAAGGGACAGCCAGAGTCAATGTGCATAGGCTTTTTCAATTAAGAGTGGGGGAGATTCAAACTAGAGGGCATGGTTTAAGATTGAATGGGGAAAATTATAAGAGGAACATGAGGGGAAATTTCTTCACGCAAAGGGTGATGGGGATGTGGAATGAGCTTCCGGCAGATGTGGTCGAGGCGGGATCATTGGTTACATTTAAGGAAAGACTGGATCGTTACATGGATATGAGAGGACTGGAGGGGTATGGACCGGGTGCTGGTCAGTGGGACTAGGAGGGTGGGGATTTGTTACGGCATGGACTAGAAGGGCTGAACTGGCCTGTTCTGTGCTATATTGGTTATATGGTTATTATAAAGCTTAACCCCACCATATGTCCTGTTCCATTGTTAAATTAATATATCCCAAGTCCTAGAAGTCAACCTTTCATTCCTTATGCTTGCAACAACAACTTGCATTTATACAACCCCTTTAATGTATAAACCCTGCCAATTCCTTCCCCAGCTCCATCCAAAGTTATTTTTAACCGGACTGAAATTATAATTTAAAACTGAGGACAATCTCTGAAAAGATTTCAGATTTCAGAATTATTGACAGAATACATACAGCACATCACGTACAACGCTGAGATTCTTTTTTCCTACGGGCCGGTAAGTCAAAGACCAAGAAAAGCCTCAAAATATTAAATAAAGGGAGGGAGGATAAAAAGCTGAGATCTTTGATGGTGAAGAAATAAAAATCAAGGCAAACTCAAGAGGCCAGAATTGGCAGAGCACAGAGATGTGGCTGTGTTATAGGGCTGAAAGAAGCTACAGAGACATGGAGGTTGAAAGTAAGGATGAGGTTTAAAATCAAGACAAGAGATCAGTGGATCCGTGAACAGTGGGTCATAGGCGCAGTTCCCTCTAAGCTGTGTGCATGTTGTAATGGAGGATTTAGACCATGCTTTTGCTTATGCAAGGCTGAGTATCAGTAACCTACTTTGAGGATAATGTAAGAATCAACAGACATAAGCTAAATTCCACCATGGGGCCCAGAGATGCAGTTATCTGACAAAAAGACATCTGGTACCAAGAACGTTTAGTTTTCCTGCTTGTTAGCCAGTTGCTGAATTTTGAGATTGATGGGATTGTTGGTCGCAGACCGTCAGGCGAGACCTTGAAGCTTAAGTAAATCATTGTATTCAAAGTGATAAGCTAGAAAGTTGTGGTATTTGATAGAAGCCGAGGCGTGCTCGGTTATCTTTTTTTTTGCGCAGGGAATAGATGCTCGAGTAAGCAATTTTTGGGTAATATAAGCCATGGTCCCGCTGCGGAAGTTTCAGACTCTCTGAGGGGTGGGAACGTCTCTCAGCAAGAAGAAAAACAACTTCTAGAGTCCAACCAAAGTCCCGGTCAGGGGAGGTGGAGAAGCTGCTACCAGCGCCCCGACAGCCTGCTACAAGTGTGCGGTCGTTGCCTCGCTTCGGCAGTTGGGACTAGTCCAGGCATTGGTAAGTATAATTGGGAAGGGCTTGCATATTGTAGTTTGAAATCAGCTTTAGATTTTGTAATAAAGATTTGTATAAACTGAAGTGCACTCGGTGTGTGTCTCTGTGTTTTTTTGGTAGCTCAAACATTGTGACCAATCTAAAACGAACAAAGTGAGACGGAGTAAGGGGAAAAAAAAGAAGAGAGAGAGCTTTGTTATATGTGATAAGAAAAAGTGTTTTCTGGAGAGGGCTGGGTGGAGGGGGAATTATCGTCACTGCAAAATCAGTTGACGCTGCGAACAAGATCGCAACCCAAATGAAAAGGGGAGTTGTGGTTGCCCAGCAAGGGGTATGGGGCAACTCAGAGAGGGGGGGAAACTTTTGGGGTTTAGTATTAGTGGATGTGGGAACTGCAGGGGTACTTAATGTCTTAAATGTGTTGTCATATATTAAGTGTAATAAGAGAAAACTAAGAGATGAAAATGGGGAAAAGGAGGATGGAGGTGGCAAAGAAGTGGAAAAGAGATGTATGCAAGATATAAGATGGCCATGTTGAACTATATGCTATAAACATTAATGGAATACATAACCAAATTAAAAGGAAGAGGCTACTAAATTTATTGAAGAAGGAAAAAATAGATACAGCATTTGTGCAGGAAATCCATCTAACTGAAGCAGAACATAACAAACTAAAGAGAGATTGGGTAGGACATGTAACGGCAGCATCCTATAATTCAAAAGCTAGAGGTGTAGCCATACTAGTTAACAAAAATGTATCAATCAAAATAGAGGAGGAAATAATAGATCCGGCAGGGAGGTATGCAATGATAAAGTGTCAGATATATTCAGAATTTTGGAATTTGCTCAATATATATGCACCTAATGAGGAGAATCAAAAGTTTATGCAGGATATTTTTTTGAAGATTGCAGACACACAAGGAAATATATTGATAGGAGGGGATTTTAACCTTAATTTGGCCCAATGTTAGATAAAACTGGTCAAAAGACAAGTAAAAAGAATAAAGTAGCCAAATTTGTGGTTAAATCAATGCAGGAAATGAAAGTTATGGATATATGGAGGAGGAAACAGCCAAGAGAGAAGGAATTTTCATATTATTTGAGTAGGCACAAAACTTACTCAAGGATTGATAAGTTTTTGTTGTCAGCCCATATTCAAGGGAGAGTTAGGAAAACTGAATACAAAGCTAGTCTATTATCAGATCATTCACCCCTATTATTAGCAATAGAACTGGAGGACACCCCATCAAGAACATATAGATGGATGTTAAACTCCATGCTACTTAAAAGACAGGAATTTAGGGAATTTATTGAATGCCAAATCAAAAAAATTTTGAAATAAACACAGGATCAGTGAAAGACAAATTTATATTATGGGACGCGATGAAAGCCTTCATTAGAGGGCAGATAGTAATTTATGTGACTACGATGAAAAAGGATTACAATCGGGAAATAGAGCAGTTGGAAAGGGAGATTATAAGTAGAGAAAAGGAATTAGAAAAAAGGGATGATATAACGAAAAGGAGAGAACTGGCAGACGAAAAAATTAAAAATGAAACATTACAAACGTACAAGGTAGAGAAGAAGATAATGAAAACAAAGCAAAAGTATTACAAACTAGGAGAAAAAGCACATAAAGTATTAGCCTGGCAACTTAAAACAGAACAAGCTAAAAGAATGATACTGGCATCAAGGAAAAAGGACAGACAAATTACATATAATCCGACAGAGATTAATAAAAATTTTAAGGAATTTTATGAACAATTGTATCAAAATGAGAACGAGGGGAAAGATGATAAAATAGAGGAATTTTTAGTTAAAATTGAACTGCTGAAATGGCAAGAAGAGGAACAAAACAAACTAATAAAATAATTTGAAATAGAGGAAGTACAGGATATATTAAAAAGCTGCTGAACAATAAAACGCCCAGAGAGGATGGATTTCCAATAGAATTTTATAAAATATTTAGAGTTATTAATTCTTCCTCTCCTGGAAGTAATGAACCAGATAGAAGAAACACAAAACTTGGCAGTTTCATGTCTTCTTTCTTTGGCTTGGCTTCGCGGACGAAGATTTATGGAGGGGGTAAAAAGTCCACGTCAGCTGCAGGCTCGTTTGTGGCTGACAAGTCCGATGCGGGACAGGCAGACACGGTTGCAGCGGTTGCAGGGGAAAATTGGTTGGTTGGGGTTGGGTGTTGGGTTTTTCCTCCTTTGCCTTTTGTCAGTGAGGTGGGCTCTGCGGTCTTCTTCAAAGGAGGTTGCTGCCCGCCAAACTGTGAGGCGCCAAGATGCACGGTTTGAGGCGTTATCAGCCCACTGGCGGTGGTCAATGTGGCAGGCACCAAGAGATTTCTTTAGGCAGTCCTTGTACCTTTTCTTTGGTGCACCTCTGTCACGGTGGCCAGTGGAGAGCTCGCCATATAACACGATCTTGGGAAGGCGATGGTCCTCCATTCTGGAGACGTGACCCATCCAGCGCAGCTGGATCTTCAGCAGCGTGGACTCGATGCTGTCGACCTCTGCCATCTCGAGTACTTCGACGTTAGGGATGAAAGCGCTCCAATGGATGTTGAGGATGGAGCGGAGACAACGCTGGTGGAAGCGTTCTAGGAGCCGTAGGTGGTGCCGGTAGAGGACCCATGATTCGGAGCCGAACAGGAGTGTGGGTATGACAACGGCTCTGTATACGCTTATCTTTGTGAGGTTTTTCAGTTGGTTGTTTTTCCAGACTCTTTTGTGTAGTCTTCCAAAGGCGCTATTTGCCTTGGCGAGTCTGTTGTCTATCTCATTGTCGATCCTTGCATCTGATGAAATGGTGCAGCCGAGATAGGTAAACTGGTTGACCGTTTTGAGTTTTGTGTGCCCGATGGAGATGTGGGGGGGCTGGTAGTCATGGTGGGGAGCTGGCTGATGGAGGACCTCAGTTTTCTTCAGGCTGACTTCCAGGCCAAACATTTTGGCAGTTTCCGCAAAGCAGGACGTCAAGCGCTGAAGAGCTGGCAGTTTCATGTAAGACAGCAATAATTACAGTAATACCAAAGACGGGGAAGGATCCACTAACACCAGAATCATATAGACCAATATCTCTATTTAACTCAGACTATAAGGTAATAGCAAAATTATTAGCAAACAGATTGGCCGATTGTGTAGCTAAAATAGTAAAACAAGATCAAATTGGATTTTTTAAGAAAAGACGAACAGTGGACAATGTCTACAAACTTATTAATCTAATTAACGCAGTTCAAGGAAAAAAGAAACCAACAGTGGCTGTTGCTCTAAACGTAGAAAAAGCCTTTGACAGAGTAGAGTGGAATTACTTATTTAAAGTATTACAGAAATTCAATCTACCAGAAAAATATATAAATTGGATTACAGCATTGTACAATGGACCGTTGGTGAAGGAAACAGTAAATGGATATGTATCGAGTCACTTTAAATTAAGTAGGTCAACTAGACAGGGATGTCCACTATCCCCCTCACTGTTCGCCTTAGCAATAGAACCTTTAGCAGAAGTGATAAGAATAGAAAATAAAATAAAAGGGATAAAAATAAACAAGGAGTATAAAATCAGTTTATTTGCAGATGATATCATAGTATACCTAACAGAACCAGAGGTATCAGTAAGAAATATGAAATATGGAGAAATATCAGGGTACAAGATCAATACAATTAAAAGTGAAGTGATGCCAATGAGTAACGCAGACTATACAGAATTTAAAAAAGAATCACCATTTAAATGGCAAACACAAGCAATCCGATACCTAGGGATCAGGTTAGAAAATAACTTAAGCCACTTGTATGAACTAAATCATCACCCACTAATAAAGAAATTGTAGGAAGACTTAGAACAATGGAAAGAACTACCGTTAATGTTGATAGGGAGGGTAAACTGCATTAAAATAAATGTGTTCCCAAGGATACAATACTTATTTCAAACATTACTAATTCCCTTAACAGAGAAATTCTTTGATGAACTAAAGAGAATAATAAGGAAATTCTTGTGGAAAGGGAGGAATCCAAGGGTTGCATTAGATAAATTAACAGAGAGGTATAATCAAGGTGGTTTACAGTTACCAAATTTTAGAAATTATTATAGAGCCGCACAATTGAGGTATTTATCAGATTTTTACCAGATGAGGGAAAAACCAGACTGGACTAAGATAGAGCTAAATAAAATAGGGGAAAAGGTACCGGAACATATACTTTATAAGTGGGATGAAAAGCTGGTGCAATATAAAAACTCACCAGTACTGCATCATTTACTTAATACATGGAAGAAGATCCACATAGAAATGAAAAAAACTGAATTATCAAATACCAAAATATTGACGCAAAATCCGCTAATCCCTTTTACAATAGACAACCTTTCATTTAGAGAATTGGAGAGAAAAGGAATCAAAAGAATAGAAAATTGTTTTGTTGGAAATAATTTATTAACATTTGAACAGTTGAAGTACAAATATGGACTAACTCTTGGTACAATGCTTGCATATCATCAACTGAAAGCTTATTTAAAGGATAAATTGGGAAACAGACTGAGATTTCCTGAAGGAAGCAGCTTGGAATATGTGATTACAGACACAATGATAATCAAAGGATTTATAACCAACGTGCACATTAAGCTGCAAGATAAGGAAAATGAAATAAACTATAAACCTAAGCAGAAGTGGGAAAAGGATCTAAACATAAAGATAAAAAATGAAGTATGGGAAAAGTTATGTTCTGAAACTATGAAGAATATAATAAACACAAGGTTACGCATGATACAGTATAATTGGTTACACAGGTTATATATCACTCCTCAAAAATTAAATAAATGGGATTCAACATTATCATATAGATGTTTTTATTGTAAGAAGGAAATGGGAACAACATTACATGCAACTTGGGCATGTACGAAAGTAAATACGTTTTGGGAAGAATTAAATCAGATACTAAATAAAATTACAAAAAATAACATATCAAAAAAATCAGAGATATTTCTTTTAAGTAACATAACAAGTCGAGAATTAGGCCTCAAATTGGATAAAGTGCAAAAGAAATTCATTATGATAGACTTACCGATAGCAAAAAAATGTATAATGTCAACTTGGAAAATGGAAGAGAGCATGAGTATATAGCAATGGTACATGGAAATGAATAAATGTATTCCATTGGAAAAATTAACATATAATTTAAAAAATAAAGTCACAATGTTTGAACAAATTTGGGAACCATACATGTAACGTATCAGAGAGAGCTTGCCTATGACCTCCATCCCCTAAAATAAGAATGAAAATGATAAGAAGACAAAATGACTAAATTCAGTGTGTAATAAATAGATGACGCATTTTTCTTGTTATTTTCCTTTGTGTGAAAATATTGTTTTATGGTTTTATTGTATTGTATATGTTGAATGTTTATGGGTACTGGAGGCGGGTGGGTAGAGGGGAGCGATGGAAGTGGTGGGGGGGGAAGGAGAGAAAAGACCACTGTGTAAATTTAATGAGATACATTTGTACATATTTTGGTTGATATGGTTCACAGTGTGAAAAATTTTTTTAAATTAAAAAAAATGAAGGGCTCAAGCCTGAATTGTTGGTTATGTACCTTTACCTTTGCTAGATAAGGTACCGGGTACACTGTCGAGCCTGCTGAGTTTTGCCAACATACTGTTACAGAGATTAATGGCTGAAAATGGGTGGTTTTAGTTGGTTAAGGAGTTGGAAGCTTTGATCAGATCAGACTGAGTTCCACCATTGGATTCATTGGATTCATTGGGAAGGCAAGGGGTTTATGATATGACTGAGGAAAATGACTTCAACACCTTGAATGTTTAAATGGGGAAAAAACTCTGCACATTTTGCATTACACAACACCTTCTTCCATCCCTATGCCTCTCATTGTTTGAATATATTTTTTAACCCTTTAGACTCCGTGTCCCTGTTTTAAGGGACTACCAGCAAGCACATCTACTCTGTGTCCCCATTTATCAGGACTGGTTTTATATACAGCCATCAGCTGGTTCATACTGGTGTTCGTACTGTAGTTTACCCATAGTCCCAATCCGGAGTATATAATGAAAGAACTTTCATGTACATGTCAGAGACAGAAATCCAGGCTGTAACTTAATTTTTATCTAATGTGTTACCATATTGCATGGTAATGCTAAACACTAATGACTAATGGTCTTGCTAAAATATATATTCTGTTAAACCTTTCTACTAAAAATGCACGTTAAATATTTTGAACACTGAGTGATTTGAGTCTTAATTTAAAGAGGACTTAAATTCATGGTGAAACGAACAGAATGATCTTACAGGAAATATGCTATCAGATAGTCTCAGGACAGAATTATGAAGTAACATGAGAAGAACATGGTAAATTATCGATCAATAAAACTGGTCTTTGAGGTTTTGATCACAGCTTGTCAAGTTTCTGAACTGTTCCAGGTTCTTGGGATCCTTATTATGTCGCACACATGAAATTAGTTCATCAAAGGAATTCTTAAAGCTATTATTAACCTGGTCTACCTCACAGTCGGAAACTGAGTGTAGGATGCAGTTTAGTGTGAGGAGAAAATCCTGCCATGACAAATTGCAGGCTGAGCACCTTCGCTCTGTCTGCATCAGTGACAGGGATCTCCCAGTGGCCAACCATTTCAATTTTGCATTCCACTCCCGTGGCTCACATGTCTGTCCATGACCTCATGTACTATCCCACCAAGACCACATAAACTGGAGGATCAACCCTTGATTTTCTATTTGGGCATTCTCCAACCAGATGGCATTAACTTCGACTTCTCCAGTTTCAGCTAACCTACTCTCCATTCTCCCTCCCTTCTCTTTCCCCTTGTCTTCTTACCCTTAGCTCTCCACTCCCTCCCCTCTCTATTCATAGAGCCATTCCACCTGCACCCCCCCCCTGCTTGCTGCTGTGCCCTCCCTCCCTTCTGCCTTTGGGACTGTGCTCCTATCCCCTGCCCCTCAACCCCACCATTCTGTTTGGGTGCCTGCTGACATTTTGTCCATACCTTGATGAAGGGATCAAGCCCAAAACGTTGGTTATGTATCTTTACTACATTAAGTACACTGTTTGACCTGCTGAGTTTCACCACCATTGTGCTTTTACTTCAATCATAGGTCTGAAGACTCTCATATTTGACTTTTAGATCCAATCTGATTATTTGCACCAATAAAATGGTGAAAGCTGCCAGGTATCATGGTAAGAATGGCAGTCTCTCTACCCCCTCCCCCCCATCGATGTGATCTACCAGGATCGTTGTCTGAAGAGGATGTGCAAAATCATTGAGGATCTCTTCCACCCCATGCACAGCATCTTTCAGTTGCTCCCATTGGGAAAGAGATACAGGAGGATCAGAGCCAGCACCACCTGGCTGAGGAACAGCTTCTTCCCACGGGGAGTGAGAACGACCAAAGGAACTGCTCACACTAACCATCTGAGACCCTCATATTCATGAAACCATATTTATTTATGTGTATCTATGAAACTTGTCTGACATATGTATTGTTTGTCTGTATGTGTGTTATGTCTGGTTGTGTATCTGTGCATTTTGCTCCGAGGACTGGAGAACTGTTTCATCAGGGCTGTTCTTGTGCAACTTGATTTGAGCTTTTTCAGGAAAAGGAAGCTGCCATTTGCACTTGCACGCTTATGGACTTCGGCTTTTTCCCACGAGATTGACTATGAATGACTTTGGAAAACCAGACACCAGTTGTTAAAAGAACTGGTGAAGATACTGTGCCACCAACTCATCAGTACTGCCATACTCTGCGATGCCCTCATTCTCAGCTGCTGCACAGATGCAAGCTCCTTCCACAGAACTAAAGTGTGCTTCTCCTCACACCATAACACCAGCAGTAACACTATAACAGAATTATAGTGGCTGAAATTAAACCATAATGAAAACATGTTCAAATTCAAGTTTATTACACAGATCATTTGGCCCACGATAATGTGCTGACCGATAAAAAGCGACTCAACAAACTAAACCTTCTCGACCTTATGCCCATACCCTCTATTTTTCTTGTATCCGTGTGGATGTCTAAGAGACTTTTAAATGTCCTTATTGTACCAGCCTCCACCACAACCCCCAGCAACGCCATCCAAGTCTCCTCTACATTGGAGAGATTGGACGCAGACTGGGAAATTGGTTGTTGAGCACCTCAGCTCTGTCCGTTGCAGTAGTGTGGATCTCCCAGTGGCCATCCATTTCAATTTCCCATCCCATTCCCTTGCTGACACGTCTGTCCATGGTCTCATGCACTGCCTGACTGAAACCATCTGCATACTGGAGGAACAACACCTCTTCTTCTGTACGGGCACTCTCCAACCAGAAGGCATTATCATCAACTTCTCCAGTTTCCATTAAACCCCCGCCCCCTTCTCCCTGTCACCTTTTCCCCAGATGTCTGTCTGCCTCTCTGTCTCTCTCTTCCCTTTTTCTTCCATCTCCTTTCACAGAGCCAAAATTAATTCTCACCTCTCCTCTTATCATATCCAATTAACACCTTTTGTTGGTCTGGACTCCTCTCCTTGCCAGTCTTCAGTCTCTTTATTCTAATACCTTCCTTTTCTTTGTTTATTCCTTGAAGAAGGGCTCAGGCCTGAAATGTCAGTTTATTTACCTCATCTTTACCAATATCTTTACCTCCTATGGATGCTGCAAGACTGGCTGAGTTCTTCCAGCATTTCTGTGTGTTTTTACGACAATCACAGCATCTGCAGACTCTTGTGTTTCAATGCATTCCGAGGACCCACTCCAGTCTGGGTAAAAAGCTTACCCCTAACATCTCCCCTAAACTTTCCTCCCCTCACCTTGTGCAGATGTCCTCTGGTGTTTGCTACTCACACCCTCAGAAAAAGGTGCTTGCTGTCCATCTTATCGATGCCTCTCATATTTTTTAACTTCTATTAAGTTAACCTCTCATTCTTCTTCACTCTGGATAATGAAGAAGGTTTTCTAGGATTGCAGAGGGATTTGGGCTGCTTAGAAAAGTGGGCTGAAAAATGGCAGATGGAATTTAATGCTGATAAGTGTGAGGTGCTTCATTTTGGTAAGAAGAATCAGAACAGGACATACGTGGTAAATGGGAG
Organism: Narcine bancroftii; assembly: GCF_036971445.1. Classification (NCBI taxonomy): domain Eukaryota; kingdom Metazoa; phylum Chordata; class Chondrichthyes; order Torpediniformes; family Narcinidae; genus Narcine; species Narcine bancroftii. The sequence goes on from NC_091472.1 coordinate 11,966,749, forward strand.
AGCATTGATGAATACAGAAGAGCAGAAAGATTTAGGAGTAACGGTACATCGTTCCCTGAAGGTAGAAACTCACGTGAATAGGGTGGTGAAGAAGGCTTTTAGTATGCTGGCCTTTATCAATCATTGCATGGAATATAGGAGTTGGGAGGTGATGTTGAGATTGTATAAGACGTTGGTGCGGCCTCATTTGGAGTTCTGTGTGCAGTTCTGGTCGCCTAATTATAGGAAGGATATAAACAGAGTGGAGAGAGTGCAGAGAAGGTTTACCAGAATGTTGCCTGGGTTTAAGCATCTGGAGTATGGGGAGAGATTGGACAGATTGGGTCTTTATTCTTTGGAGCGTAGAAGGTTGAGAGGGGATTTGATAGAAGTATTTAAGATTATGAAAGGGATAGACAGAGTGGATGTGGATAGACTATTTCCGTTAAGAGGAGGAAAGATTAAAACAAGAGGACATGAGTTAAGAATTAAGGGGCAGAGGTTTAGAGGTAACATGAGGGGGAACTTCTTTACTCAGAGAGTGGTAGCTGTGTGGAATGATCTTCCGGGAGAAATAGTGGCGGCGGAGTCAATTGTATTATTTAAGAAAAGGTTGGACAGGTATATGGATGAGAGGAAGATGGAGGGTTATGGGCATTGTGCAGGGAGGTGGGATTAGAAAGGGGTGTTTGGTTCGGTGCGGACTAGAAGGGCCTAATGGCCTGTTTCCGTGCTGTAATTGTTATGTTATGTTATGTTATGTTATGCTTGCCTTATACTATATGATCTCCAATCCAGGCATCATCCTGTACCCATACCAAGATGCAGTGAGAACACTTGTTTTGCAAGCTGTCCAGCTTGTCAAGTCAGTTATAGTTCAGCTTGTAAAATACTCTACAAAAGTGCAGAGTTACAGAGAGAGATCAGTTGGTACAGTGCAAAAACAGCATAATTTTGCTATTTACTATCAGTGTCTGATGATGGTGGGAAAGACACTGTCATTAATCTGACAGTGAACCTATTTCCCAATGAGAGGGGGAGTGAAGAGAAGATTGCCAGGGTGGAGTGAGTCTTAATAGATTTAATTTATTTTTTAAAATTTAGACATATCGCACAGTAACAGTCCCTTTTGGCCAATGAGCCCATGTCTCCCTATTACATCCAATTTACCTACAACTCTGGAACATTTTGAGCAGTGGAAGGAAACCAGAGCACCCAGAGGAAACCCATGGAGAAATGGGGAGAACGTATAAGTTCCTTACAGACAGCGCCGGATTCATTGGCTGCTTTTCTAAGGCAGCAGGCAGTGTTGATGGGGTCAGTGAATGGGAGGGGGATTTTTGAGTTGGTCTGAGCTGCCTTCTCAACTCAGAAGTAAAAGTTTAAAGTGTAAGCTAATTCTCAATGAAAATTAAGATATATATGTATACATAGTGCCCTCCATAATGTTTGGGACAGAGACTTTTTTCTTTCATTTTCCCCTGTGCTCCACAGTTTTAAATTTGTTATCAAACAATTCACATGTAATTAAAGCACACATTCCGGACTTTATTCAAGGGTATTTGTTTACACTTTGGTTTAACCATGTAGAAATTACAGAACATTTTATACATAGTCCCATCATTTCATATATAACCATATACAGCACAGAACAGGCCAGTTTGGCCCTACTAGTCCATGCCGGAACAAATCCCCACCCTCCTTGTCCCACTGACCAGCACCTGGTCCATACCCCTCCAATCCTCTCCCCTCCATGTAATTATCCTGTCTTTCCTTAAATGTAAATAACGTCCTTGCTTCAACCATCTCTGCCGGAGGCTTATTTCACCTCCCAACCACCCTTTGCGTGAAGAAATTTCCCCTCATGTTCCCCTTATAATTTTCCCCCTTCAATCTCAAACATGTGACTACAGCCTGGGAGGGCTAAAATTACCTGATTTAAAGAAATATTATCTAGCAGCCCAGTCAAGGTTCCTCACATCCTTCTTTGGAGAGAGACACCCACCGAGTGAAAATGGGATGCAATGGGGGGGATGAGACGGTGAAGCCAAATACAAATGGGACCCCAAATCAAAAACAAAAAAATGGGCAATCCCATACTGAAACACATGATCAAAATTTGGTACAAAATTATTGAAAGCATGAAGACAAACGTGGAAATATCACCTAACACACCACTAATTGATGAATTGATGCCCATAAACAGGGGCAACAAAATCTTGGAAAACTGGCACTGACAGGGGATCCAATATATTAAAGGCTGCTACAAAGGGAGACAACTTGTGTCCTTTGAGCAGCTGAGGGGCAAATACGATTTGTCTTTTTTTTTGAAGACTTTATTTAAAATTTTATAACATGAATACAATAGAGAATTACATTTAAAGAAAAATAAAAAAAAATTAAAATAGTATGATTACAATATTACATCAGAAAACTACACAAAATAACCCCAAATACGATTTGTCTTATGGAACCTTTCACTATTTCCTCCAATTAAGATCATTCCTGAGGGACAGGTGGGGCCCTGCAATGACCCCGCCTGCGCCTCGTGAGGTCAAGAGGTTGCTTCAACAGGGAAATGCACCTAAATTCATATCAAGTTATATAGATGAATGGAAAGATGGGAGTCAGACCTTGGCATCACAATTGACTGGTGCAAGGACAGTGTCACAACAATTATTAACTCTAGATAGAGAATAATTCAGTACAATTTTTTGCGCCAGCTTACCTCACACCCCAAAAAATTCACGAAACAAAACCAGAGGAGCCAGAAACATGCTTCAGATGTGGAGTGGAGCACAGAATATTTCTTCATGCAACCTGGTCCTGCATAAAGGTAGCCCCATTCTGGCAAGATTTGGCCAAGACACTAGCCAAAATAACGAAGGTAACCTTCCCCCTGGACCAAACATTATATCTGCTTGGGAATCTTATGGATATAGTCTACAAATTGACCAAATTCTAACGGCTGTCGCCATTCCCCAACAAAAAGGTTAAGAACTGCTAACAGATAGTTTAAGAAAAAGTGTTGACACAGGGGGATGCCCTATGGTCTCCATGGACACATGGGAAGTGCTGACGCCACATTCAACCTCCTTTTCTAACGTTTCTGTTTTATATCATGTCTATCTTTTTTTTCTTGGGGAAGAGTTGGGGGGTGGGAATGGGGGAGGGAGAGACATCATATATAAATAAATCACTGGATAAAAATGACATGGTCTGTAACAACCAATGATGTTTAAGATTGAAAAATCTTGAAAAAAATATTAAAAAAAACGAGGGGTGCTATGTATAAAAAGCACTGTAATTTCTACATGTTCGAACCAAAATATATACAAATATCCTTGAATAAAATCTGAAATGTGAACTTTAATTACTTGTGAATTGTTTGATTACAAATTTAAAACTGTGGAGCACAGGGACAAAAGAAAGGAAAAAAAATTATGTGTCAAACATTATGGAGGGCCCTGTACACATTGCATCAATGAAGAACGGTAAAATGATGGGAGAACCAGAGCATGTGATATATTATAGCCCTCCAACATCAAAATTTTACTTAATATCAGTTATTATTAAGTAGAAAGATATTTGACAATTTTGGAAGCAGATAAGTAGAGAGTTGTTGGTAATGTTTAGAAGCTTATATATTATGCATACCATGGATCGGAAAATGGCCTACTGCAGCACCACCTGTGGCATGATGTTATAATTACAGCAGGATTAAGTACATAAACAATTTTAACTGAGCAAGTTAGGTGTTGTTCCTCCAATTTACGGGTGGTCTCAGTCTAGCAAAACAACCCCTCATCTACCATCTGGCACCGTCCAACCAGATGGCATTAACATGGACTTCTCCATTTTCCATTTAGAAAACCACCCATGCAAGATCCCAGTGTAACAGTGTCTCTGGATGCCGAAAAGGCCTTTGATAAATTGGAATGGCCATATCTATTTAACATAATGGAAAAATTTGGGCTGGAACAAACATATATTAATTGGATAAAAACCCTATATTCTAAACCACAAGCAAGGATCAAAAAAAATGGCCAAATTTCGTCGATATTCCCCTTAAGTAGGTCTAGCAGACAGGGTTGTCCACTCTCTCCAGGGCTGTTTGTATAATCTATTGAATTATTAGCAGAATATATTAGGAGGGATCGACACATAAAGGGATTCAAAATGGGTCAAGTTGAACATAAAATAAATCTACTTGCAGACAATGGGCTATTATTCTTGATAGTGTAGCAGCTACTTCAGTAGCTTACACACACACCAGGTTAGTCAACACAAGACTGTTTTTAGACTTTACAGGCTTCTTTTATATACCTCATGTCCCGGGCTCCACGGGACGGGGTGGGACATCATTATGAGCTTGCTGCTGATCCAAGGGACTGCCAGGTTTAAATTAAGCCCTGTGAGCATCCCGCGCCTTCCAGCAGGAGACTCCATAAACCAATGTGCCGTTACTCAGCGCGCAGCACCATGCGCGTGTGGTCCATTAAATGGTGAGTACCCAGCTGTCTTATGGCTCCACGCGCCTGCCGAAGAACCGTGCCAGCGACGGTTTGTAATACCGTGCTTGTGTGCCTTCTCGGCCCGCTACAAGGCCGCTACACCAGAACTATTTGAATCATTGCCCAAATTGCAGGCCACCCTGGAAGATTGCTCTGGATATAAGGTAATTTTGAGAAAAGTAGGATTAAGCCCCTGAATGATTTTGACTATGATAAATATAAACAGAGGAGCCATTCAAGTGGCAATCAGGTAGTTTTAAATGTCTAGAGATAACAACAGATAGAGATTTGGGAAACTTATACAAACTCAACTATACCCCTATCCTTGAAAAGATCAAAGATGACCGCAGTCAGACTTGGAAACAATGACTGATGAAGAGTGATTGTCAGATCTATGTGATCAATGGCAAACTAAGATTGGTTCAATATAATTTCTTACACCAATTATATCTCACACCACAAAAATTACACAAAGAAAAATCAGAGATATCGGAAATGTGCCTCAGGTGTAAGCTAGAAATTGATACCTTTATGCACTCCACATGGATCTGCGTGAAGGTGAGACCCTTTTACTTGGAATTATCTAATATATTTAACTAGGATTACGGGAACAGACTTCCCACTGGGTCTGGACCTGTATTTATTGGAAAACCTGGAGGACGTGGGCGGAACATTAACTAAATTACAAATTAAATTTGTAGATATTGCTCTGTCAGTAGCAAAAAAAAGGCATTGCGATCACTGGAAAGTCTGACTCCCCCTGCTCATCACTCCATGCGTGCCATGGAGAAAATAACGTATAATTTAAGAAACAAGTACAATACTTTTGCCAAAATATGGCAACCTTATCTACAGCACTTTGGTGCACAGCTGTAAGAACAGACCACAGTTTGAAAAAGCTAACAAAATGCATAAAGACAACAGCAGTGAAACACCTCAAGGAGTGGAAGTAGATTAGAAAGACTGGCGATATGCTCAAATTTTCTTTTCTTTTTACCTTTTTTTCTGTTTGCTACTTTAATTGCTTTAGTTGTTAAATTTTCAAAGTTTTGATGGAGGGAAAGAAATTGTAAGTCAGCTGAAATAGTGTTTGTATATGAGAAGTGAAGTATACTAAAAGAAATTGTAAACACGTTAAAAAAATTGTTTTTTCAGATGTGGTACTATGTTTTTGGAAAAATTGAAAAATAAAATTATAAAAAAACCACCCACACCTTCTTCCCTCTAGTTCTGTCTGACCATCTCTCTGTCTCTCTCTTCCCTTTGTCTCCTTTCACAGAACCAAAATCAATTTCCTTTTTATCATATCAAATTAACACCTTTTGGCTGTTGTTCTGGACTCCCCCCCTTCCATTTCTTCCACCTTAATCTCATGACCAATCAAGACTCCTGTCTGCTTTTTGCTTATACCTTGAAGAAGGGCTCAGACCTGAAATGTTGTTAATATATCTTTACCTGTGAAAAAAGGGGAGAAAATGCCACTGTGTATATTTAAGAGGGAAATGTTTGTATGTATTTTGATTGATATGGTTCACAGTGTGAAATATTTAAAAAATTAAATTAAAAAAATCTTTACCTGTTATGGATGCTGTGAGACCGACTAAGTTCCTCCAGCATTTCTGTGTGTTTTACAGAGATAGAGAAAGAAGGCTAGAACTGCCAGCTCGGGCAACCAAAGACAAAATGACCACAATGATAAAGTTATTGTAACCAGGTTCCCCTAATTAGAACTGAATAACTTGGATTAAATATATTTTTTTACCTTTTTTCTTTGCAGAGATTGATGTGCTTGAAATGCATGAGAATCAAAGGGTATGAGGAGAGAGTGGTAAAAGTAGTGGTGTTGTCAAAATTAGATCAGCCAAAATCTTATTGAAGGCTCAAGGGGAAAACTGGCCTGCTCCTGCTCCTGTTCTTATATTATTCTTTTCTTTTCTTTGGCTTGGCTTCGCGGACGAAGATTTATGGAGGGGGTAAAAAGTCCACGTCAGCTGCAGGCTCGTTTGTGGCTGACCAGTCCGATGCGGGACAGGCAGACACGATTGCAGCGGTTGCAAGGGAAAATTGGTTGGTTGGGGTTGGGTGTTGGGTTTTTCCTCCTTTGCCTTTTGTCAGTGAGGTGGGCTCTGCGGTCTTCTTCAAAGGAGGCTGCTGCCCGCCAAACTGTGAGGCGCCAAGATGCACGGTTTGAGGCGTTATCAGCCCACTGGCGGTGGTCAATGTGTCTTTTTTAATGACCAGGAGATCCAGAAGTTGATCCTTCTGTCTAGATAGGGCTACAGTCTGAACTGCCTCTCTTCGCAATATACATGAATGTGTTGAATTCTCCTCACAGTGGATACTTAAAAGAATTATCAGAGGGCTGTAGATCTTGAGGATGTTTCAAGACAAGGAGTGGAGTAAGACCACAGACAGATTTGAACACAAGAGTGAGAATTTTAACTTTGGGGTTTGTTGAAGCCAACAGGATTGTGAGCACATGGCTAATGGGAAAAGGGATCATTGGGAGTTAGGACTTGGGGTGTACCATCAGAATTTATTGTCATGAACATGTCACAAAATTCATTGATTTGTGGCAGCATTACAAGTTGCTATAAATTATTGCTATAAATTACCAGTTCATTTACAAATAAAAATATTAGTGCAAAAAGAAAAAGTGAAGTAGCATCTGTGGTTCATTGTCCTTTCAAAAATCTGATGGCAGAGAGTTTTTATACTGCTGGGCGTTCCTCTTTAGGCTCCTGTACCTCCTTACTGATGGTAGCAGCATGAAGAGGGCATGGTCTGGGTGGTGAGGGTCTTTGAGGACAGAGACTTCTTTCTCAAGACACTGCCTCTTGTAGATGTAATTGATGGAGTGAAGACTGGTCCCCCTGCAGTCTTTTTCTGTCCTGTGCATTGGTACCTCCATACCAGACAATGATGCAAACAACCAGAATGTTCTCAACAGTATACCTACAGAAATTTGCAAGTCTTTGGAGACAAACCAATCTCTTCAAACTCCTCTCGAAGTATAACCACTGGCGAGCCTTGCATCCGACAGAGAGGCCCCAGGACAGTTATCCAGAGATGATGAGACCCAGTCATTTGAAGTTCTTAATCCTTTCCACTGCTGACTCCTTTTTTTTTTTTTTGTTCAAACATTATGACTTTATTTTTTTTAATTATATGTTATACATTTATTCATTTCCATGTACCATTGCTGTACTCTCAGGCTCTCTTCCATTTTCCAAGTTGACATTATACATTTTTTTGCTACTGCTAAGGCTATCATAATGAATTTTTTTTGAGCTTTGTCCAATTTAAGGCCTATATCTTTACTTCTTATGTTATTTAAAAGAAATATCTCTGGTTTTTTTGGTATGCTATTTTTTATAATTTTATTTAGTATCTGATTTAGTTCTTTCCAAAACATATTCACCTTCGCACACGTCCAAGTTGCATGTATTGTTGTTCCCATTTTCTTCTCACAGCAAAAACATCTATCTGATAATGTTGGATCGCATTTTTTTAATTTTTGAGGACTGATACATAACCTGTGTAACCAATTATACTACATCATGCGTAACCTTGTGTTTATTGTATTCTTCATAGTTCCAGAACATAACTTTTCCCATACTTCATTTTTTATCTTTATGTTTAAATCCTTTTCCCACTTTTGTTTAGGTTTATAGCTTATTTCATCATGTTCCTTATCTTGCATCTTTTTTTTTTAATTTTTTATTTTTCACACCATAAATCACAATAGCCATGATACACACTTTTTCTTTTCCACACATTTACAGTGACTTTTTCTCCCTCCCCCCTCCCTCCTCCCAAGCCACCCCCCCACCCCCCCCCCTCTCATCCATTTTAGGTATACAATCTAGGTTGCATTAATTCAGTTAGACAATGTTGTCATTCAACAAAAATACACCAGAAATTCTACTGAGTCCATTCTTTTCTTTTCTTCTCCTTCCATCAACTTAGGTAATGTTTGTTCCACTGCTGACTCCTTGAGGAGAATTGATTCGAGTTCTCATGATTTCCCCCTCCTGAAGTCCACAATCAGTTCCTTGGTTTTGCTAAAGTTGAGAGCAAAGTTGTTGTGACACCACTCAAATAGCTCATGTCACTCCTGTACGCTTTTTCGTCGTTGTCTGTGATTCTGCCGATGACAGTGGTGTCATTGACAAATTAGAAGAGGCATTTGAATCGTGCCCAGCCACAAAGCCATGAGTGTAGAGCACGTAGAGCAGTGGGCTAAGCACGCATCCTTGAGGTGCACCTGTGTCGATTGTCAGTGAGGAGAAGATATTGTTTCCAATTCATTCGGACTGTGGTCATCCAATGAAGAAGTCAAGATCCAAGCAGAATGAGGTGCAGAGGTCCAGGTTTTGGTGCTTGTTGGCCAGTATTGAGGGAATGATAGTGTTGAAAGCTGAGCTGTCATTGATGAAGAGTACGTGTTGCTGTTGTCTAGGTGATCCAGAGCAGAGTGGAGAGCCAGTGAGATTTCATCTGTGGTGCAGCAATTATGGTTGTAAGTGAATTGCAGTGATCCAGATCTTTACTTAGGTATGAGTTAATTCTGGCCTTAACCAACCTCTCAAAGTATTTAATCACAGTCGATGTGAGCGCTACTAAGCAATAATCACTGAAGCAGCTCAGTCTACTCTTCTTGGGCAGATTAATGATTAATGCCCTTTAGTAGCGGGTGGGAACCTCCGACTGCATCAATGAGCGATTGAAAATGTCCGTAAGCACTCCAGCTAGTTGGTTAGAACAGACTTTCAGTATTCTGCCAGGTATGCCATTAGGTCATGACGCCTTGCGAAGGTTCATCCTCTTGAAGGATGCTCTGATGTTGGCCTCAGAGACAGATATCACAGGGTCATCAGCTTCTGCAGGGATTCACGTTGGTACTGTTCAGATCAGCTTTTCAAAGTGAACATAATAGGTGTTCAACTCATCGCGTGGTCACAGCCATTTATGGTGTTCAGCCTCACCTTATACAAGGTAATGGCTAGCAATCCCTGCCATAGCTGCTGAGTATCTAACTCTGTCTCTAGCGTCTCTTGGAATTGCCTCTTTACTGCTGAGATAGCCTTCCACAGGTCATACCTGGGCTTCCTGTAGAGATCTGGATCACTGGTTTTAAACACCAGCTTCCTTACCCTCAGCATGTTGTGAATCTTTTGATTCACCCATGACTTCAAGGCATGTGCATGTGGACACACACTCATCCACACAGGTCTTGATAAAGTGGGTGACAGCAGGTGGCATATTAATTCAAGTTTCAGGATGAGTCCTTGAATACAATCCAGTCCACCAATTCAAAGCAGTCCTGAAGGCGCTCCACCGTTTCCCTTGACCATACTTCTCCACTGGTACTGTAGTAGAGTACTAGCTGAGTTAAGTTTGGTGGAAGATGGGAGGCAAACCAGCAGGTGGACTAATAGGTTAAGGGATCTTCTCAGTGCAACAACAATCCTTGATTTCAGGTGGGTTCAAGTGTAGAATTTGGGAGTGAGTTGAGGAAAACTTAGTGATATAGATAAGTGAAGCAGAAGATATAGCAGAAGCAATTGAACTCTTGGTTCAATCTTAATGATGAAGAAATTGAGTATTTCATATATTTATGTAGGGCCATGAGAGATATTAAGATTAAGCCAGAAATTCTGTCTGCACCAAACATTCATAATCTATATTAATGATTTGACATCAGGGATAAATGTAAAATTACGTTTGTTGTTGACATGCAATGAATTGGGAATGTGAGTGGTAATGAGGATCCAAAGAAGCTTCAAAGGCATACCAATTAGATAAATGAATCAGCAAACATAAAAAGCAGATGGAGCATAAAGTGGAAAATGTGACATTATCTACTTTGGGACAAAAACAGTCACGTTAAGGATTTTCAAGTTGTGAGAATGGATTCCTTTGGCCCAACTTGTCCACGCTATGATGTTTATCTACTCTAATTCTATTTATTTGTGTTTGGTCAAGATCTCTAAATCTCGCTAAAAAAAATGTACATGTATTATCCAAATATAATTTAAGCAGAATGACTGTAAAAGCCTCTCCCCGCTCTTTTGGTAACTTGTAACATATGCACACTACCCAGTGTGAAAACAGGTCCCTCAGATCTTCTTTCAATTTCTCTTTCACCTTCAACCTACATCTAAGTTTTACTTCGTGACTATCTACCCTATCTACGTTCTCTCAAACTTTTATAAAGGCTATCACTCAGCCTTCTGATCTCCAGAGAAACAAGACTCAGTCTATCCAATCTCTTCTTATAACTAAAACCCTCCAATTGAGGCAACATTCCGTGGGGAAAAAAATTCCTGTGAATCTTTTCTGCATCCTCACATCCTCCCTACAGAATGATGTCCAGACCTGCACACAATACTCCAATTGCAGCCTAACAAATTGATATCTTGTACCAAAATCACTCAGTTGCAACAGGCATTTAAGAAAGCCTTTTTTTAAACAAAAGGGTATCAGTATAAGAATAGAGATATCTTACTACAATTATAATAGGACTCTGGAAAGACCAAACTTGAAACACTGGTGGACATGTCTGATATCCTTACCTGAAGAAAAATGGACCATGTCTACATTTAAGTTAATAATAATCTTGTTCAATGTTCAGTATTCAGTGCAACAACTATCTTTGGCTTGGCTTCGCGGACGAAGATTTATGGAGGGGGTAAAAAGTCCACGTCAGCTGCAGGCTCGTTTGTGGCTGACAAGTCCGATGCGGGACAGGCAGATGCGGTTGCAGCGGTTGCAGGGGAAAATTGGTGGGTTGGGGTTGGGTGTTGTCAGTGAGGTGGGCTCTGCGGTCTTCTTCAAAGGAGGTTGCTGCCCGCCAAACTGTGAGGCGCCAAGATGCACGGTTTGAGGCGTTATCAGCCCACTGGCGGTGGTCAATGTGGCAGGCACCAAGAGATTTCTTTAGGCAGTCCTTGTACCTTTTCTTTGGTGCACCTCTGTCACGGTGGCCAGTGGAGAGCTCGCCATATAACACGATCTTGGGACGACGATGGTTCTCCATTCTGGAGACGTGACCCATCCAGCGCAGCTGGATCTTCAGCAGCGTGGACTCGATGCTGTCGACCTCTGCCATCTCGAGTACTTCGACGTTAGGGATGAAAGCGCTCCAATGGATGTTGAGGATGGAGCGGAGATAACGCTGGTGGAAGCGTTCTAGGAGCCGTAGGTGGTGCCGGTAGAGGACCCATGATTCGGAGCCGAACAGGAGTGTGGGTATGACAACGGCTCTGTATACGCTTATCTTTGTGAGGTTTTTCAGTTGGTTGTTTTTCCAGACTCTTTTGTGTAGTCTTCCAAAGGCGCTATTTGCCTTGGCGAGTCTGTTGACAATGAGGTGGAAAATCTCATAATATGGTGGGAAAACAACTTGAATCTCAACGTGGACAAGATGAAGAGATGATCGTGGACTTCACGAGGACCAGAATGACCACCTTCAACTCCACATCAAAAACTCGGTAGTGGAGAGGGTAGAGGGCACCAAGTTCCTTGGAGTCCACTTCACAAGTGACCTCTTGTGGACACATATCTCCTCACTTGTCAGGAAGGAGCAACAGTGACTGCTCTTCCTGAGAAGAGTAAAGCAGGCAAGGCCACCGGGCACCATCATGTTTACCCCTACAGGAGTTCCATCAAGTGCACCCTGACAGGCTGCATCACAGTGTGGTACTGTTGCTGTGGAGAACTGGATTAGAGATCAATAAACAGGACCATCAGAGCGGCAAAGAGGATCACAGGAGTCTCCCTCAACCCCGTTGATGTGATCTACTAGGATCGCTGTGTGAAGAGGGCACGCAAAATCATTGGGGCCCCCTTCCACCCTGCACACGGCATCTTTCAACTGCGCCTGTCGGGAAAGAGATACAGGAGCGGGCGAGGATGCTGAACGGCCAGAGGAAATGTTCACGCTAACCATCCGAGGCATTCATTAAACAAAATTTATTTTGATGTACGTCTATTTGTTTCTGCACATGTATCGTTGGTCTGAACATGTGTCATGTCTGGTTGTGTTTTGCACCGAGGACCAGAGGTGGCTATTTTGTCAAGTTGTCCTTGTACAATCAGATGATAATGAACGTCCAAATTTCTATCATTTTGTCAAGGTATTTAATCAGTGCCCCTTTGCTGGACAATCTTGTGAACACTATAAACTATGGTGCATATCCCCTGAAAATTTGCCTCCAAAAAAAATGTGTTTGGCCAATTTTTTCCATTGGTTTCAAGCAGTTTCCTGGTCGTTTTACGTGTAAAAACTAAAGTCACTTTTGGAAAGGAACGTTCACTCTGTGTTTTGCAGAAGTCTTGGTGACTCCATGAACGCGCATGCGCGCTGCTACCTGACCGGCACTTCCGTTCATGGCGTCGGGAGGCCGGCGTCCGGTGCTCTTTTTTCAGGCGGTCGCGGAGCTGACGATACTCTTCTGAGCGCGGACCCCCGAGTGCTTGAAGGAGAAGGGCCGACGGAGGATTTCGGGCCGGCGGCGGGAACGGGAGATGCCGGCCGAGAGCGAGGAGGAGGAGAAGGAGAAGCCGAAGGTAAACGCGTCATTGAACGGCTGGCGGGAGCGGAAGGGTGAAAGGTCAGGCACGTGCGCACTGGGCACCTCCAATGTCAAGCCAAGGTCAGAATGCCCTGCTGCTCAGTGCCAACCCTGGGCCCAGCTGAGTGTTGCCATCATTTGGCTCGTGTTTCACATTTTCAGGGTTTATTATTTTGATCACACTATTTTTATTGGGGGAAAGGGCTTGGGATGGGAATGGCACCTTCTGATTCCCCGTCAATCGAGGACCAATAGGCGCAGCTCCATTTTGCTCAAGGGTTTCCAACATTAGTTGGAAAGGGATCAGCCTTGACGAGAGATATAACCCAACGGGCATAATTTGAGAATTTAAAACAAGCTAGTGGAACCAGTTAGGAACATAGGAAGTAGGAGCAGGTGTAGGCCAAAAATGGCCCATCGAGCCTGCTCCGCCATTCAGTACGATCATGGCTGATCTAATTTATGACCTAACTCCACCTACCTGCCTTCTCCCCATATCCCCTAATTCCTCTATCATGTCAAAATTTATCTAACCGAATTTTAATTATGTTTAATGAAGCAGCCTCAACCACTTCCTTGGTTAGAGAATTCCAAACATTCACTACTCTCTGGGGAAAACTATTTTTCCTCATCTCTGTCCTAAATCTACTCCCCCGAATCTTGAGACTGTGTCCTCTCGTTTTAGTTTCTCCGGCCAGCTCAAAAAACCTTCCTACATCTATCCTATCCATACCCTTCATAATCCTATATGTTTCTATAAGATCTCCTCTCATTCTTCTGAATTCAAGCGAATACAATCCTAGACGATTTAATCTTTCATCATAAGTCAACCCCTTCATCCCAGGGATCAACCTAGTAAACCTCCTCTGGACCGTCTCCAAAGCCAGTATATCATATCCTTCCTATGTTCCTGGATTCCAGCATCTGCAGCCTCGTTGTCTTCACAGAATCATATAGCATGGATTTTTAAATTGTAGAGATTTGAGTCAGATTTGTGATAATGAATTTATTGTCATGTACATCAGTTACTTGCTGCAGCTAACAGGTACTATGTTTAGCTGCTTTTGTAGTTTCCTTTAAAATAATAATACATTAATGCACAGTTGAATGAAGAAGAGACAATAAATGTAAATTTTAAAAATAGTTATTCTAGTACAAAAAAAAAGTGATTTTTTTTGCAATAAGACCATAATACATAGGAACTCAAATAGGTTATTCAGCCTATTGAAGGTTTCCTGCTGTTTAATCATGTGCTGATCCATTTCCCCTCTCAACCTTCACTGCCTGGCCTTCTTCCCCCATAACCTTTGATGCCCTGGCTCATCAAGAACCTATCAATATCTGCCTTAAATACACCCAATGACGTTGTCTCGACAACTGTCTGTGGCAATAAATTCCAGATTTAACACCAACAGTACAGACAGTCAGAGCAGTTCCCGATGAGCATAATAAGGTAAAGTTCTAGAATTTTGAATAATAGGGCATTTAAGGGTTATTTAGTTATGACAAATCAGCTATAATAATTTGGATGACCAGAATTACACACAGTACTCCAATCGTGGTCTCACCAACGTATTGTACAGCTGAATTATGAGATCCCAATGTTTGTACTGTATGCTCTACTCAAAGAAGGTAAATGTGCCAAATGCCTTGTCCACCTGAGTCACCACTTTCATGAAACTATGCACCCCCTACTCTGTTCTACAGCACTCTTCAGAGCCCAACCAATCACCATGTAAGTGCAGCTCAGGAATGACTTGCCAAAGTCCAACATCTCGCGCTTAATTTATTATTAATTTAGAGAAATGGCATGGTAACAGGCCTTTCTGGCTCACGAGGCACAAGCCCATGCTGCCCAAATACACCCATGTGATTAATCAACTCACCAACCTTGTACGTCTTAGCAGGTCTCAGAGCGAATGTACAAATTACTTACATTGCCAGTTTTGAACCTGGGTCACTGCTAACCTCTATGCTAACTGGGCTGTTGCATTTAAATTCAAATTTCCACTCCTTGGCCCACCTTCCCAACTGATTCAGAGCCTGTTGTAAACTTAAATATCTGTCCTTACTGTCTGAAACACCACCAATTTAGGTGTCATCTGGAAATTTACTAAACATGGTAACTACACATCCATCCATATTGTTAATATAAATGACAAACAGTAGTGGACTCAAAACCGACTCCTGGGGCAGGTCACAGGCTTCCAATCAAAAGAGCATCCTTCTGCTACTGCACTTTTGACTCCTTCCACTCAGTCAGTTTTGAGTTGAATGGGTCAGTTCTGCTGGTGATCTAACTTGCCATGTGAAATGTTGTCAAAGACTTAGCAAAGTCCATACATACAACATTCATTGTCCTGCCTTCATCGATCCTCTCCATCGCCTCTTCAAAATTATCTTATTGGATTCCTGAGACATATCTCCCATACGTGAAGCCATGCTAACGACCTGCACTCAGTGATTGACTATCAAAATACTGTAATTTTCCTATCACCTGTCGTCAGGCTCACTGGCCTGTAGTTGCCTGGCTTGCCCTTGCTGCCCTTTTTAAATCATGACCCAATATTAGCCACCCTCCAGACTTCTGGCACTTCTCCTGAGGCCAACCATGATCTAAATATTTCAGCTCTGCAATTTCTTCCATAGTTTCCCACAAAGTGCAGGAATGAGGCCCTGGGGAATTTATCCACTTTAATATGTTCCAAGGCTGTTATGATCTCTTCCCTTGTTCTTCTAGGACATTGCAACTCATTTCCTTTGATTCCTTAGCTTCCAGAGTCTTTTCCAAGTAAAAGCTGATGAAAAATGTTTTTAAAATTTAAATTTAGACATACAGCATGGTAACAGGCCCTTCCGGTGCATGAGCCATGCCACCCAAATTCCCTAATTAACCCTCAGCCCCCATATGTTTTGAATGGTGGGAGGAAACCAGAGCACCCATAGGAAACCCATGCAGACATAGAGAATGTACAAACACCTTACAGACAGCGCCTGATTCGAACCCGGCTCACTAACAGCATTGGGCTAATCACTACACTAATTCAAAATCTTACCCAGCAGTGCCTTTCTGAAGCAATACTGCATTAGTCTTTTAGTTAAGATGTTACAGAACTTTGTTCTAACATTTCTGGAAATTGTTAAATATTCCATAGTACAGAAAAAGGAAGAACAATTAATCCTTTTTGTTTCTATTACACCCTCAGCCACTAAAAAGTTTTTGGTTCCTGCCAAGTTTGTTTTTGGTACTGTCATCATGCTTCAGAGTAATTCGTGTTGTGAGCTGTATAAATAGCTGTATAGATTCCTTTTTAAGAATGTTATATAAACTCTGGATATCCTGCCTTTTGTTATAAGAATTGTAAAAAACATCTTGTTTTGTGCTTTTAGTCATTCAAGCTCCTGGGTATTTTGGATGTGCAAAATGTTCCTTGTGCCCGAGACTCGGTACTGTATGGCTCAGCCGGGGCTGTGGTGGCTGGGTTTGGGCACTTCTTGACAACAAGTAAGTATCTTTGACAATATTTTTATATCAAATAATTTATTTCTAGGATTTTTGACATGGTAAAATATCCCAAAGCAAATCTTCTATCTTGGGAAGTATCTTGGGAGTGACATAAAGGTAAAAAATGCTGTAAACACTTAACAGATCACGGAGCATCTGTGAACAGAGAAACAGTCATTTACCCTTTTTACACTGATACTTCAAGTTGGGTATAATCCACCTTGAATATGCCTTGCCTATTAAATGTGACAAACGTGGATGGGGGGGGGGTCATTTCAGACCTGTCTTTTATCCGCCAAGCGAGGCAAGTCTAAAAGGGCAAGCCTTGTTGCCAGGTCAAAATGGGAAAGAAATGTGACATCCCATCTCTTTTGCTCGTGGAATCCGGCTTGCGATGTAAAAAGATTCACTGACCCAGCATTTCTTCTGTGTGAACAAGCAAGCTGGCTTCCGGCTTCTGATAAGGCAAATGTGGGTTTTTAGTGTTGGGGGGGTGGGCGAAATTAGTTGTTTCAGCTTTGCGAAGCTTCATCAGAACAGGAAGAGAGAAAAAGCATGTTAGTTTTAGGTTACAGAGGCAGTGGGGATGAGTGGAACAATGGCAACATCTCTGAAAGGGTGTGATGGTGATGTGGCAGATAAAGTCTATGTAATGGGTTGCTAATGTTAAGGCCAGTAGTTCAAAATAAAATAACCAGGCCAAAATCATGAGGGGCAAGGATAAGGTGAATGGTCACTGTCTAGGGTAGGGGAGTCTAAAACTTAAGGGCATAGGTTTAAGGGGAAAGATTTAAAAGGGACCCATAGGATATCTTTTTCACACAGAGGATGGTGGGTATATGGAACAAGCTACAAAAGAAAGTGATAAAAGCAAGTACAATTAAAATAATCTTTGACAGATTCATGGAAAGAGAAGGTTTTGAGGGATATGAGTCTCATACAGGCAAGTGGGGCAAGGGCAGATGAACAAGTTGGTTGGCAAGGCCGAGTTGAGGTGAAGGGCATGTTTCGGTGCTGTATAACTCGATGATTAGTTGAAATGACCAGTCTTTTATAAAATAGAAGAATGGGTTATCTAAAGTTATAGGATTTGATGTTGAGTTGTACAGGCTGCGACGTGTCCAGAAGGAAGATGAGGTGTTGTTCCTCAAGCTTGCATTGGACCTTGTTGTTAACAGTGCAGGAAGCCACAGACAGGTCAGAGTGGGATATTGAAGAAGGTCATGGTCACTGCCAAGAACTGAGTGCAGGTGCTCTGTGAGTCGATCACCCAATCTGCTTTTGGTGTCCCCAGTGTAGAGGACAACACATTGTGAACACCAAATTTAAATGTAGACATCGAGCATAGCAACAGGCCATTTCGGCCCACAAGACCATGCCACCTAATTACACCCAATTGACCTATAAACCCTGGAACGTTTTGAATAGTGGGAGGAAATGCATGCAAACACGGGGAGAACGTTCAAACTCCTTACAGACAGTGTGGGATTCGAACCCAAGTCCTGATTACTGGTGCTGTAACAGCATTGCGCTAACCAGTTCATTTACCATGCTGCCCCAAATGCATCACTTTGGGTTGGAGATAGTGCAGGTGAATCTCTGCTTCATTCAGAAAGGCTGATTGGGATCTGGGATGGTGGGAAGGGAAGAGGTGAAAGGACAGCTGTCATAGTGGCTGCATGGGGAAGCATCATATAGCTCGTAGTGGACAGGAACAGAAGAGCAGACCAGGGAATGATCCTTTGAAATGCTGAGAGTGGAGAGGAGGGGAATATCTGTCTGGTGATGGAATCCTTTGGGAGCTGATGGGAATTGCGAAAAATGATGCATTGAAAGCGAGATTGGTGGGGTGGTCGGCAAGTTCCAAGGAAATTCTATGATCAGTATATCCAGGCAACATAAGCTCTCTCCACGTTGGTAAAGGGAAAGTCACAAATCAAGGAGATGCTTCAGAGGAGTCTGTGAATATCAGAGCAAATGAGACTAGAACTGAGAGAATGTAATTGAATCCTTGCATAGTGCAGGCAGGGAGGTAGCAAAATTAAGGCAGTTGTGGGAGTTTGTGACCAGCCATTCCCAAGATGGAGAAAGAGAAATCCAGAAAAAAGAAAGGAAGAATTAGAGATGAATCGCATAAAGGAAAGTGGCTGCAAAGTTGTTGATGTTTTGGAGTTTGGTATGTGCTGGAAGCAAGACTAGTGCAATCATTGATCTTCTGAAAAAAGAGCTGGGTAAATGAGCCTGAATAGACTGAAACTATCACTTGTATCACACAAAAAGACAGGTGTAGCTCGGGGCACATAGATCTGGAGAAATTTGGAAAAGCTGAACCCTTTTATTTTGCACTAATCTTGCCTTCCCTCTCTTTGTAGGCAGAATAAAGAGATCTTTTGACTTTGGGGTGGGAAGTTTCCTACTCACCACTTTGGGAACTTGGTGAGTTTGATTGCCTTCTCATCCCGAAAATATTTTTTTTGCTTCCTGATTGCAAGTTTCCCCTTTGATTTGTGTTCCCGTCCTGACATTTTTTCTCTGAAATTTTGGAGGTTGTTTTCATTTGAGTAATCTTTCACTGTTCTTTTTTGCTTTGGGCATTGTGCTGTCGCCTGTACCTTCCAGTTTTGTCCTTTCACTATTATTTGTTGTGGTGAGGCAGTGTGTGCTTCATTAAACTTAGTGAGGGGGGATGGTGTTGGCTTACTCTCACCCTTTAGCTAACTAGAGATCAATTTAATGCATGCTTACAACCCTGAGCAAACTGCTGGAGGAACTCAGCAGGTCAAACATCATCAGTGGTAGAAAAAGAATGGTCTGTAACGCTTGCTACGGCAGAGCGTGAAAGTAAGATTGACACGAGGTGAATACATTCGTTACTAACTTTATTGACGGTTTGCCCTGCCTTTATATAGGCCTGCGGGGCCTGACTGTTACGCTGCTTCCTGCAGAAATGATGTCACTGGCTTGCCGGCCGTAGATAGGCCGGTGTTCCCGTCGGTGCTCGCTGTTTCTCGCTGTGTGGCTGGCAGCTCGTGAAGAAGGCCAATTTAGTCGGCATGGCCCTTGCAGGATTTCCGTGTTCAGACACCATTTTGTGTTTTGGCTGCTGTGGACTGCCACATGACTAACCCCACCCCCCCCTCCCCCCACTCCCCTTCCCAGAACTGGCGATCCGGGCGCTGTCCTTGGTTTTGGGTGGCCTGCCTCTGCAGCATGGGGCTGATGGGTTGATCAGATGGCTGGTGTCCAAATGTGGTGGTTTGAGGCGGTCAATAGTAAATGTTTTCTCCTTCCCACCAATGTCCAACACACATGTGACCCTGTTATGCCTGACCACCCGGTAGGGCCCCTCGTATGGCTGCTTTAAGGGCCTTGGTGCACCCCCTGCTGCACAAAAATGTACGTGTAGCTTCTCAGGTCCCCGGGGATGAATGTCTTGGGCTAGCCAAGCACTGAGGCGCCCCTTAGCGTCCCAAAACACAAGGTGGCATGCTCCAAATACTATTACCTCCAAGCTTTTGTCTGTTTATTTGACTGCTGTACTGGAAAATGATTACAGAATTGTGTAGCATGTTAACTGCAGGGAAAGAAGGGATGTAAAAGTTTTGTAAAATTTGGCTCTCTTGCTAAAGTTTTTCTTGAGAGGGATTGGTATCAATTGTCCAAATCCTTTCCACTTGCCAACTGTTGATTCTGTGTGAGCTGAGTGACTGAGGTTATTCATTACAAATGGGCTTGTGTCTGCTTTGGCATAACCTGAATACATTGTGAAACAGTTGCAAAGGTCTTTTATTTGGATATTCATTTCTGAGGGTTTGGGCATCATTGATAAGATCACCCTATGTTGCACATCCTTCATTGCCTTTGAGAAGTTGGTGCTGAATGAGGTACTTAAGCCTATAGCCTAGCTGATGAAGAGATACCCAAAATGCTGTAGGGGGTTTTCAGTAGTTAGACACAGTGTTACTGGTGAGTCAGGATGGCTTGTGATTCAAAGGGAACCTGCATGCAGATATTGCCCCAGACCTTTTTGGTGGAAGAGGATTGGGGGTTTGAGATATTGACAGTAGTGTTTGCGATTATCTGCAGTACCTTACATTGTGCACCAGTGGATGAATGCTTAGGGTGGTGAATGGGATGCCAATTGAGCTGGCTGCTTTGTCCTGGATGAAACTTAGAAGTGTACAACAAAGGAACAGGCCCTTCGACCCATCATGGTGCGAAATTAACTTGTCCTATCTGTCTGCACATGTTCTGTATTCCTCTGACATTTGCCAGTTTAAACATCTGTCTAAATGTCTTTCAGACATTGCTATTGTCTGCCGCCTCCCCTGGTGTTCTGCTCCAAACACCTACTGCTGTGTTTATGTATTTTTTTTAAAAAGCTTTTGTCACAAATATCCTTTAAACTTTCTCATTCTTTCCTTCAACCTCTGCCTACTTGGTATACCCTTTGGAATATGACATTTCTACTCGAAATAGCCATTGTAATCTGCATTTAAAAAACGACTGCAGGTCAGGCCATTGAAAAACTCAGAGGAGTTTTTGCATAATATGGATTACCCATTGAACTCGTCTCTGACAACGGCCCGCAATTGGTATCAGCAGAATTTGAAGCTTTTATGTGCAACGATAACATTTGCCACATACTGTCTGCACCATACCATCCCATACAAATGGATGCCATAGGTACTCTGCGATTAGTAAGGGATTACTTAAGGTGGTATGTGAGTGGGGGGGTGGCGGGGATAAAGGTTGAGAACCACTGATCTGTACCCAAGCTGGATCTTTGCACAACCTTCCTCACTGTCTGCATCTCTGCCAGTTTTTGTGTCAACCGAAAGGCTTTGCTCAGTGTAACGTGGCCCAACGTCTGACTTGCTCGTGATTTATCTGGTTGCTTCAGCTGATGTTCTGATGAATGGTAACCCAAAGATGTTTAGTGTGGCAGACCAGTCAATGATTTTGAGTTTCACGAATATGGTTTTGAGGGACTAAAACATTTTAAAAATTCTTAAATCTTTTCCAGGATGTTCTGCAGGTACCAGAATGCAAAGCTGAGAATCCAACATCGAATAGTGCAGGAGGGCATGAGAAATCAAGTCATGTATGAAGGAACCAAAATGGATCCAGCAAAAATGGCAGATAGAAGCAGCAGAGAAAAACAAACCGACAACCCATAGATCAGTGTATCCTGGGAGCTCAGTGCAAATGTTTTTTATGAAGGATTCCATTTCACACCTTGATAACTCCAATGCTTGATGATGCCTAAATATTTTCCCGAGATGGTTTTCTAAAATACAAGAAATTCCCAGTGCAAGGATCACACTGTGGACAATGTCTGTTAGGCTGCTTCAGTTGCAAGGAGTTGGACTTCTGCTTTATTTAGGCAAGGAGCAGATTAGAAACAGAAAAGTAGGAAGAGGGAAAGCAAACGCTGCCTGACCTGCTGAGTTTCTGTCCTTATTTCAGGTGTTCAACAATTGCAGTTTGGTTTTTTATTGGCTTTGTGCTTCCACTGGGGGCTGATAATGGAAATTTGAACATTGGGATTTGTTTCGACTCTTCATTTCAACAACTTGATTATTTTTGGCTTGGTCTTCCTTGGGTGAAAAAAACATTGAAATCTACTGTATAAGATATTGAAATACAATGATTTAAAGACTTTGGTCCTCCTGTACCTTTCCTATAACTTGTGTAATTAACGTATACCGACACAAGATTTGTGTGGTGATCCTCCACTTTTTTGTGGTATTAATGAGGTGCTGGTTCACCTACGCTCTGTTTCTTGACTGCGGTGGTCCTGTCGCAGTTCTTCCTGCCTTCAACCGCCTTACCAGACTTCTCTACTTTCCACAAATCCGAGCCGCTTCATATGTTTAAAACTGTCCTTGAGATTTACGTATATTTTGATGAGAAAATCATTTTGTATGTTCTGTAAGATTCATGGAACTGAATGTAGATAGACAGAAGGGATGCAGAGATGGACGCCAAGGTTCATCGAACATGGAACACTACAGCAGGGTCCTTCGCCCCTCGATGTTGTGCCAACTTGTATATTGCCACCAAAATTTTTTTAATAACGAAACCCTTCCTACCTTGTTACCCTCTTCTTTCATCCATGTGTTTGTCTCATAGCCTCCACCACCACCCCAGCAAGGCATTCCAAGCACCCACAACTCTGTGCAATAAATAAATTGATAAATAAATCAAATTTAAAAAAAAATCTTATCCCTGTTGTTTCCCTAAAACTTTCCACCCTTCGGCTTTATCTATATTCTCACATATCGTGGTTCAGTTTAAAAAAAGATCACTCTTCAATTTAAAATTATTGTTTGCACCTGCTATTGCTTGTAATTTTTGCTAATGGCTTAAATGCATTCTTTTCCTAATTTCCTAGATCAAACATGCCTACTTACTCAAGTAATTTATTTCAAAATTTAAAAAAAGCAATATACATGTAAAATCCTCTGTTTGGAATAATATCTAATTTGTCTTGGATGCCTTATGTTTTGCTTTTGAATATGGAGGGTTGGTTGGTTATTTGACTCGCTCTTTCTGCTCTTGTGTTTTATCTTCAAACCCTCAAACTTCCAAGTTACCCAGCTCCAGTTTGAAGCTTCCCTGTGTTCAAACAGTTGTATTTACTCAGTTCTTCACTTCTATTGGGGCTGTTTTGTGTTGGGGACAATTTGCATCAGTTCAGCTGAGGCAGGAGAGATTCTCAAGGTTGGCTGGGTTCTGTGGTTGGCTGGAAAATAATTGTGTGTGAGAATTCTTCGCCACCAACACCTGCTCAGCCATCCTTGGAGAGTGGAGTAACTCTCATGATGTTACTGCTTCAAGAGGTAGAGCTCAAACCAGCTGGAAATGTTACCCTCGCTTTCCCAGGAGATGTAATGTAAATCCTCATTTGAAATGGCTGATGTGAGAGGAAGGCTTGGGACCTTTCTCTGTGTATTGAACAGATTTACCTATTACCGCCTACCTTTGCAACCATGCCTCCCTCACACTGCCCCCTCCCCCCACTCATTTATTTGGACTCATGCTGACATTTTTCCATACCTTGATAAAGGTACTCCAGTCCAAAACGTTGGTTATGCATTTGTACCTTTGCTCTATAAAGGACAGTCCCTTAAGATTGTCATGGCCGAAGGTAGTGGGGAAAGGCTCCCACTGCTGCACAAATCCTCTTCATGGCGAGCGTCTCAAACAGCCTCTGACAACCAAGTCCAACTCCTGGCCTTCACCTGTGACATAGTTCTTGTGATCAGCAGAGCTGTTCTCACTGACAGGAGAAGGGGCAAAGGTGGGCCACTGGCACCTTGAAACCAGTTGCTCTAGGTAGATGGGGCTCATTAACCACAGATGGTAACTCACATGGGAGAGGGAAAACTCTGATTTCAAACCTCTACTGCCTTGTGGCTATACCCGATCACGGGAAAGGCTTTGGGAGTAAACGCTGAAGAAAAATCTGGAGTTGGAGACCTGAAGGCTTGGGTCCTCTGGTACACATTTGCTCTGTCTGTATTAGTGACTAGCAACTCCCAGTGGCCAACCACTTCAATTTTACGCCCAACTTCCATGCTGACATATCTCTCCATGGCCTCCTATACTGACCCCCGCAGACTACCTGCAAATTGGAGGAGCAACACTTAGTTTTCCATCTGGGTGCTCTCCAACTGGATGGCATTAACAGTGATTTCACCGGTTTCTGTTAGACCACTCTCTTCTTCCCTTTCCCTTTAGCTCTCCACGCCTTTCCCTCTCCATTCACAGTGCCATCCCTCCTCCCTCGTTTGCTGGTGTGGCAACCTTCCCCTATCCAACTATTACCTCCTGCCTGTGGGACTGTGCTCCTCCCTTGTATGTATGTTTTTCCTTTCCCCCCACCCCCCCCCCTCCATTTTGTTTGTGCGCCTGTCCACATTTGTCATACCTTGAAGGCTCAAGCCTGAAACTTTGGTTCTGTATCTTTGCTACATCAAGTACACTGTTTGACCTGCTGAGTCTCTCCATCATTGTGTCTTTACTTCATCCATAGAGTCTGAAGACTTTTGTGTTTTGTCCCACTTTTAATAATTACCTGTTAACACCAGTCAAACCTTCCAACTACCATAGAATGTGAAATAATCTATGTGATAAGCCTTCACCAGTCTCTCTTTGGTTCTATTTTCAGTATGAAGTCATTCGCAATCTGAATATTTCCCAGAAATTTACAACTTCATGTATATTAGCAGTATCACTGAAAGGAAAGACCCAGGTATCTGATAAAGTAATCATTTGAATTCCCAGAATTCAATGTCTTTGGACTAACGGCCCTTTGTTATTTTCCAGAGGATGATTCTGCAATTCCAGTGGGACCAGTGCCATTCCCAAAACCCCATTCCTTGTCATCATTGCACCAGAGAGCCTCCACATTTGATGACAACAATATTCAATCCTTTGTCATTTAAAAAACTCTTCTGGAATACCCCTATTTTAGAATGCGCCAGGCACTCGGGGAATGATTAGAAATGCTCAACAGACCTTAAACATGTTAGTCTAGGGTTGATGTGTGAATACAATATATTACATTGACATACGTTTACACCTGGAAACTAGGATGGTGACCCTTGTGTCAGTAGTAAGGAAGTTGTTGGAGAAGATTCTGGGGGACAGGTTATCAGAATGGTTTTGTGAAGGAGAAATGGACTCTCAGAAATCTGAGTTTTTTTGAGGAGGTAAGCAGAGCTATGGGTGTGGTTTATATGGACTTCAGTAAGGCTTTTGACAAGTCCTGCATAGCTTGGTAGGCTGGTCGAGAAAGTTAAGGTGCAAGAAATCTGGGGCAAACGGTGTACCATAGAGACTGGTTTGTGGACCTTTGTAAAATGTAAATGACTTGGATGAAAATGCCAGACAAGTGTGAGATGAAGCACTTTGGGAGGTCAAATTCTGGTAGGACCTTTAAAGTAATTGTCAGTGACTTTGATGCACAGAGAGACCTTGGGGAGTAAGTCCATTATTCCCTGAAAGTAGCAACATGGGTGGTAGGGTAATGAAAAAGACATTTGGTATCCTTGCCTTCAGAGGCCAAGTCATTGAGCACTTGAGTTGGCCGATCATACACAAAACACTGGGTAGATTACATTTGGAGTACTGTGTAGTGCTGGTTGCCACCCTGGAGGAAGGATGTAGTAGAAAGGGAGAGATTTACCAGTGTCTTGCCTGGAATGGAGGATAGACTGTACTTATTCTCATTGGAACGTTGGAAACTGAAGGTTTCTGAAGTAGAGGCGCTGAAATGCTTTCTTCATGTTGGCATTAGCATAACAGGTCGATTCCCCCAATAATCACTGAATCATTTTCCTTTCTTAACATCTAGTCAGCTCCTTGGTCTTGGTGACATTGAGTTTGCCTTCAGCATCCTCTCAAATCCCACTTCTGATATCTGGAAGTTTATAAAATTATGAGGGTATATTGATAGAATGAATAGACATACAGCATGGAAACAGCCTTTGGCCAACTTGCCCTCAATGACACACTAGTCCCACCTGCTTGTGTTTGGTTAATATCCTTCTAAATATCCAAATTTTTCTCGAACATTGCCTCAATCACCTCCTCCGACAGCCTGTTCCAGACACCCACCTCCCTCCCTCACCTTAGACCTCTGGCTACGGATTCCCTTACTCTGGGCAAAAGACTCTCTGCGTTCACCTGATTATAGTCCGCTCATGATTTTGAACACTTCTATAAAATCACTCCTCATCCTCCTGTGCTCCAAGGAATAAAGCCCTAGTCTGCTCAACTTCTCGCTATAGCTCAGGTCCCTGTGTCCCGGCAACATTCCGGGAAATCTCTGCACCCTCTCCTGCTTGATGACACATTTCCTGCAGCACGGTGACCAAAATTGAAGACATTATCACCGACATCTTGTACAACTGCAACATAACCTCCCGACTTATATCCTCGATGGGTTTTTTTTGCCCAGGACAGGAAGAGTCTAGAACTAGAAGGTATAGCTTTAAGGTGAGAAGGAAGCAACCCAAGGTCCTAGTTTCCCCACATAGAGGGTGAATATCTAGAATAAACCACCATAAAAAGTGGTGGAGGCAGGAGCAACAAAGTTTCAAAGGCTCTTCGGGGAGGTAAATGGGATTAGTGTGGATCAGTATCTTGGTTGGCATGGATGAGGTGGGCTGAAAAGGCTAGTTTCTGTGTCCCCTCTACCACCACCCTGGTCCAAACTTTTTCTCACTGCTACCTCCAGGTAGAAGATACAGAAGCCTGAAGTCTAGCACACCTAATTCAAAAAGCTGTTATCCTACAGCTGTCAGGCTCCTCTACCTCCTTGCTAACCATCAACTATTCCAGGACACCAGATCTTGTACTAAATGCAACTGTGAATATTTATCTATCCTTTTATATTTATCTCTTTTTTTCAGTCTGGGCCCCTTGTGGTAATTTGATATATAGGAGTTACTGTTTCTTGCTTGCTGCAGCCAAAGAGGTACACAATTACTGCAAGAGGATGAGAGACAATATAAGATTTAGAGGCATAAATAGAGTGGACAGCCAACTCCTTTTTACCAGGGTGTCAAGGTCAATACCATAAGACATTTATTTGAGGTGAGTGGATGAAAGTTTAGGGGAGATGTTAAAATTATTTTTTTTACACTTGAGAGGGTTGGGTGGCTGGAAATCACTGCTGGGAGTGGTGGAGGAGGCTGGTTCAATAAGCACCTGGATGTAAGAAAAATGGGGGGAGGGAGTGTTGTGGGCTGTGAGGTTGAGGGAAGGGTTAAAATGATGCTGGGATAGGTCAGCACAACATTGTGGGCCAAAGGGTCTACTGTACCATGCTTTAATTTTGGGGCATCTTTACATTGTACTTGTGTATATGATTAAAAAAAAACCTTCAATCTCATCCAGTTAGACAATGGCCACATCAGCCAAGTATAAGCAGTGATCCCAAAGGGAGTGAAAGAAATATAAGCCAATCAGTGGTGGGTGCCAGTAGGCTTGTCAGTGACCAGCCTGTCTGAAAGGTTCACTGCCAACCTCTATCACATATTGTTATTTTTACATGTTGCCACATTTAGAGTTGTTGCAAGAAATTTATTCAATGCTAATAGATAATTTTGCTCCCTCAAGTGGGTTGATGAATTCAGAATCAGTTTTTGTGGCATTAGAGTGCTAATATTGCTATAAAATTACATTTAAAAATAAATTAATGCAAAAAAGAGAAAGTGAGGTAGTGTCCGTGGGTTCATTTTAAGTTCTGAAATCTGATGGCAGAGGGGAAGAAGCTGTCCTTTTGCTGCTGGGTGTTCGTCTGTGGGCTCTGGTACCTCCTTCCCGATGGTAGCAGTGTAAAGATGGCATGGCCTGGGTGGTGAGGGTCCTTCTTTGAGGTTAGAGGCTGTAAATGTCCTCAATGGAATGGAAACTGATGCCCATGACAGTACAGGCAGAGTTCATAACTCTGGAGTTTTTTTTTCTTGTCCTGTGCATTAACACCTACATGCTAGACAGTGATGCAACCAGTCAGAATGCTCTCCACCTGTAGAAATGTACAAGTCTTTGGTGGTATCCCAATCTCCTCAAAGTATAGCTGCTGGTGAACCTTCATCACGGCATCAGCATGGAGGCCCCAGAGTAGATCCTCAAAGATGTTGACATCCAGGAACTTGAACCTCTTGACCCTTTCCACCATTGACCCCTCGGTGAGGACTGGTTTGCATTCTCCTGATATCCCCTTCCTTAAGTTCACAATCATTCCTTGGTTTTGCAAACATTGAATGCAAGGCTATTGTGACATTGCTCAATTAGCTGATCTGCCTTCCTCCTGTTCACTACCTCGTTACTCAAGGATTCAGCTGCAAAGGCCCAAGTTTTGGAACTTGTTGATCATTGATGGTATTGAAAGATGCATACGATGCTCAGAAACCATATCACTTGGCAGGACAGTTGGGAATTAGAGGCATAAAACTGTCTGTGTGATCAGTTGTGTACTACCTAATGGTTAATAAAAAAGATTTGCAAGGCTATCAGGCAAGTGATCCTTTCATAAAACCAGTCACAGAGAATGACTGTATTTATTTAGCCCTACAGCCTTGTAACAGGCCCTTTTGGCCCATGAACTTGTGCTGCCCAATTGACATACAACCCTGGTACGTTTGAAGGGTGGGAGGAAACCAGAGCACATGGACAAAACCCATGCAGACAGGGGGAGAATGGACCATCGCCTTACAGACAGCATCAGATTCAAACTCAAGTGGCTGTAATTGCTACACTAACCCTACCTCCTGTATAGTTTCATTCTGCAGAATCAAATCCTGAGCTTGAAATGATGGGCAGATACATCTCTATTAATCATTCATTATAGGTTTTGATGCATTTATGATATTTTTAAAATGTGTAGAAATTTTTTTTCCTCAGGACAATTTTTCAGTCATCGTCCCCAATTCCTTTCCAAATCCAACCTCCACACGTTTTTATTTAATTCTTAAGCAGGAATTGCATGTTTTTTTTGGGCAAATATGTGGATTATGATCAAATCTCATTGAAATCGTTATGCAAAGTATCAGGGGCATGTTCCATCTCTCCTCTAGTCTCCGTTTTAGTAATGTCAGAAAATTAGCAATTGAAATTACAAACCAGTTATTTCCAGGGATATAAAACAAAAAGTGCAGCAACTGTGATTTGAAAGGTTTAAATAAAACATTATTAAGATCTTTAATGTCATTTTGAAGACAGTAATCATTAAATATTTATAGCACTTGATTGGCAATTTGGTCCATTATGTTGAAACTGACCAAAAATGGTGAGCAGTTTGCAACCCAATTAACAGGAAAAACTCTTATTTTCAAAATTTATTCAAAACCATATGTTGTTTAGTGCCACAATACATTTGGACCCCACTTCAATAAGAGTCAAAGCACACTTATTTTCCTGGTCAGTAGTGCATTTATTTTGCAGTTTAATTCACATTCAAAACCAATTCTGAGATGCACTTATTGTTTTATTTTAATCATTATGCAATCAAATATAGACATGGGGTGTTGAAAGGGTATCAATTCTAGCATTCCCATTTCTCCATTCACTGTGCCAACAACCTCAATATCTCCCAGAGGAAAAATCAGTCAATACTTAAAAGTAGTCAGTGAAATCTATATCTGTACACCCATAACATACCTGTTTTGTGCAGTAACAGATTTCTGCCCATCTACTGACAAATCCATGCCCACCAGTACTTTACCACAATATCTCGAATAAGGGAGTTATAATGACAAGATTGGGCCAGTCATTTGAAACTGAACTACATCGGATCTATTTGTAGATGTGGAGGCTTGATCACTATGGATATTTAAACAGGATAACATTTTGAAAAATAATTGTTTGCTGTGGGGAACTGGCTTGGGATAAGACAGGCAATGATCAAGTTGAATGGTGGGGCAGATTTGAGGAACTGAGCAGCCTACTCCTAATATGCAGCAAAATCCCTGGTATTCACGAGAATGTTGACAGGATTTCAGGGTCTGAGTTACAGGGAGAGGTTGTGCAGACTGGCGCTTTTTTCTCTGGAGCGTAGAAGATTGAGAGGGGACTTGATAGAGGTGTTTAAGATTTTAAAAGGGACAGACAGAGTAAATGTGGATAGGCTTTTTCAATTAAGAAAGGGGGAAATTCAAACTAGAGGGCATGGTTTAAGATTGAAGGGGGAAAATTATAAGGGGAAATTTCTTTACGCAGATGGTGGTGGGGATGTGGAATGAGCTTCCGGCAGACGTGGTCGAGGCGGGATCATTGGTTACATTTAAGGAAAGACTGGATCGTTACATGGATAGGAGGGGACTAGAGGGGTATGGACCGGGTGCTGGTCAGTGGGACTAGGAGGGTGGGGATTTGCTACAGCATGGACTAGTAGGGCCGAACTGGCCTGTTCTGTGCTGTAAGAGGTTATATGGTACCAATGGGTAGATATCAGACGTCAATTTTCCGGTTGCTTGAAACTGCGTGTTGTGTGACTGGCAAACTAACCGAGGCGTGTCAATTTTAAATTTCTATATTATTTACTTATTTTCTGCAATTTTTTTGCCAGTTGCTTGAATTCCAGGTAATGGGTTTTACTGTTTTTAACTCTGATCCTTGGCACTAAATGGCATCTGGTGAATCTGGAGATACAGGCAGGCAGCAGGGCAGTGTGGTGGTGGGGGGGGGGAATATAGCTCCATCTCTGCAATATTTTTATAGGTCCTCACACGTGGTCTTGAAAGTGTCCTGACCTGAAACAATGACTGTCCATTTCTCTCCATGGATGCGACCTGACCCAAGTCCCTCCAGCTTCTCATGGTTTCCTTGCACACACCTGTCTGGATGTGTAAGCTATTTCTTTTCAGAGTGGAGGGGGGGAAATGGGGACTCTCACCAGGGAGTGTGTGTTGAATGGCCTGACCAGATGCACTACACCTTAAGGTTATAGGTATGACAGGTTCTGAGTTGCATGACACATGCAGCATGGGAGTAGCAGGTTGTTAAGTCGGGGTACAGGTTAACTCCACCTCCTTGCCACCAGGGCTCTGGTTCATGAACTATGGTCCTTCAAAGTGTGCTTGGCCATCTGGATAGTTATTAAAAGTGATGAGGGTTTCTATCTTCACCTTTCTTTCAGGCAGAATGTCAAAATCTCCACTATTTATCAATAATTCACATCCCTCCACCAACTTCACTATCCTATTAATTATGTCTCCACAAGTTTTACAATAAGCAGGTTCAGGCAAGATCAGACTCTACAGCTAATTAGGAGGCCAAAAAGCTACAAATATTTAAAAAACACGAAATAGAAGTCAGACATCAACAGAAAATATAAAAACTGAGAAAGTTATTTAGATGTACACTGTTTTAAGGAGGCGACACCTGAGATAGTGTTTTTCAGCCCAACAAAATTGTATACATATTTCATAAATATTTCATTGATCTCTTAAATCAAATGTTTCATATGCAGTTGAGTAATTTTTCCATTAGGCAATTCCAAATTTGATTCACACCTCACTATTACTTGGTTATTTTGAAAAACTAAGAGTTTGGTGGGGGCAGGACAGAGGAATTATTTAATCTCTCAATGACATGATTAAGCCAGTTGTCATATTGCCATAAAGTAAAACAAAAGTCTGCAGACACTGTGATTGTAGTAAAAACACAATACTGGAGAACTCAGGAGGTCTCACAGGAGGTAGATATATACTGTAACCAACATTTCAGGCCTGAGCCCTTCAAGCTATGAGTAAAAAGTAGGCAGGCAGCAAAATTAAAAAGACCAGGGAGGGAATGGGCTGGGGAGGAGTACAGGCCAACAAAAAGGTGTTAATTGGAAATGGATGGGACATAGGAGAAAAGGTGAAGATTGGGGATGGGGCTCTGGAAGCAGAAATGGGGGAAAGGGGACATCAGGAAAGATGGGAGGGGGGTGGCTAACAAAACACTGATAAGTCTATTCTAATGCCATTTCATTGAAGGGTGTCCAGATGGAATGAGGTGCTGTTCCTCCAATTTGTGGTTGATCTCAGTTTGGCAGTGCATGAGACCATGGACAGACATGTCAGCAAGGGAATGGGGTGGGGAAATTAAATGGGTGCCCATTGGAAAATCCCTGCTAATACAGCAGAGCCAAGATGCTCAGCGAAATGATCTCCCAGTCTGTGTCCAGTCTCTCCGATGTAAATGCCATAACAGGGCATTGGATGCAGTAGTCAACCACTGCAGATTCACAAGTGTTGTTTCCCTTGGAAGAACTATTTATGGCACTGAATTGTGAAGCAGGAAGTGTGGGCACAAGTTGCACCCCTCCTGCACAAGGGTGGGTGCCAAGTGGGTTATTGAAAGGGAGGAGTGGATGAAGGATTCATGGAGGGACAAGTCCCTACAGAAGGCAGAGCGGGGACGAGCAGGGTAGATGTATCTGGTAGTAGATTTCAGAAATAGTGCGCGATATAGTAGTTTGATGAGATTCGGTGGTAAGTAAAAGAGAGGTAAGTAAAAGGAGGTATCTGAGAGTTGACATCTAGTATCAACCTGAGGTTAGTGCGCCAGATCACAAAAGCACCACCCTTGGGATTAGTGCAGATAGAGTGAAGGCCCAGCATTCCAAGGGGTGAGAATAGAATGAGTGAGGGGTGAAATTGAGGTGGTTGATATGTCGGTGGCAGTTGGAAGTGTAAAGGTCCAACCAGGCAGAAGGCCAGAATGGTCTCCAGGAGAGGAAGGAGGTGGTCTGGAGCAGGGGGTGGAAAATCCTGGTTTATAAAAGTGGGGATGGAGCCGACAGAAGAGTTCAGCATCATAGCCTGCACTGAACTCAATGAGGTGCGGATGGGGTCAAAGGTGACAGCTCTACTGAGGACAGTGTGTTCTGTCTCTGAGAGGGGAAAGTTGGAGGGGACAATAAAGATCAAGCAGGGGATGGATCAGGAGGTGGAGAGTAGAAAGGATCTGAGAGAGGGGCATCATAAATTGTTTACAAAAAATAAAAAGGGCATTTAAAAAAATTGGGGACTTGACTCCCTGTTAAAATACGGGGTTAGTAAGTTACATGGTGTATTTGGATGGGCAAAAGAGCCTGTAACTGTGCTGAATCTCTGAATTTAAAAAATATAAATGGGTTCATTGGTGCAGTGGGTCCATACCAGAAATGTATTCCTCACACAAGCTACCTTCTCTTCACCAACCCTAAAGCAAGGAGTTATCAATAAAAAGGGGGTGAAAGTGTACAGAAAGAGCACCAAAACTAGCAGTCACAAACACAAGTGACACAAAAAGCACAAGTTCAGGGGGTTTTATTTGATAAAATTTTACAGAAAAAAAATGCAGAAACTGAAAATGTTTTTGTCCTCTAGAAATTGGAGGTTCACCACATTCCACCTAAACAATTAAAATGTAAAAAAATAAAAGACACTTAAAAATCAATTAATTGATAAAGCTTCCAAATACGACCTGCAGGCACTTTGTTTTGGAATGTTTAAAAATCAAGATTAAAAAAGTTGACATCTCTTGGTTGAAGTTACAGCTGCGGTGAAACAGTCGTTGGATCACTCTCTGCAGATCCTAGTAGTAGTCTTTATTATACTGATTACTGAACTGGGACCAGAACTGCTGAAGTCGCTGCAAGGTTATAAAATAAGAAACTAGGTGAGTAGGATAAACAATGCAAGAATTAAAATGACTAAAATAAGTTCAACCATATTAAAAGCAACTTGACTGGGTCATTTGACTTGTTATTGTTGCATGTTGAGCAAAAAATTACTCCGGAAATAGACGGACAGTATATTAAATGTGGGGAGATCAGGTTCTTTATCAATTGGTATGGAATGGCTGCTGACTGCATCCTTTCCCAAGGGCTCTCCATGTTTAATAATGGAAAGCAAACTAGCCATTATTTTGTTTAGTAGCTTCAGTGCCAGAATAAGTCCGTATTTATATTATCTGTCAATTTTAGAAGTGCAATAAATTCTCATTAATTGTAACACATTTCCATGCAGCAAATCCAACTAATCAATTTGCACTACCAACAATATGGGAATTGGCAGAAAATCTGTTATGATGTCAATGCGTGGGGGAGGAAAAGATTAAGATATTGGATACTGCTCGTATCCAAGTTGGAGATATTCTAACACCTGATCAGGAGACATTCAGGACTACACTGAATTGTTAGCCTTGAGTTGTTAACTCTGGCAACAATTGATGATTTTTTAAAAAAATGTACACATTCATTGACAAAACAGAACTACTGCTCTAGCATTATCCTCTCCAAGACATGCTTATCACATTTTAACAATCTCAAGACTGGAAACACTATACCCTCAAAGGAATAAACTCCAGATGCTGGAAAACTGAATTAAAAACAAAATTTTGGAAGCACTCAAAATGGCAAATGATTGTTGACTGGAATATTAAGGGTTTCTCTCCATTGAGGTGGTGCAACTTGCCAAATGCTGAACATTTTGTTTTCATTTGGAATCCCGCAGCCAACAAGGTACAACCTCCTTTTTCTGATCCAACTTTAAACTATTTTAAGATCCTCTACATCTTGAATAAACAGGCATCCATTTAAGATGTCAATATTCCTACCAGTTCTCATCCTCAGCTGCCTTTTACATAGAATTTTAAAAAATGGTTTTAAGAGTTTAGAGTCATACGTGGAAACGGGCCCTTTGGCCCAACTTGTCCAGTGACCAAAATGTCCCACCTGGCTGTGTTTGGTCCATATCACTCTAAACCTATCCCATCTAAGTACCTATACAATCAGCAGATAATATGCTAACATCGTACCTTAAATATTTCTTAATAACTAAACCAAGATCATTCAATGGAAGAAGGAACTTTATCACCATTCAGGTAAACACCCAGTCACTCTTGGATCACAGTTACTTACCGCCTGCTGCTGACGGTTCCAGTTCTGTTTGTAGCCCTGACCTAGGTTGTAGCTTTCGTTTCTGTAGCCTTGGTTGTAGCCACGATTTCCCCTGCCCCTGAAATTCTGTAGTGAATCAGAAGAGATTTCAGTAAAGAGATAGAGCAGTGGTTTGCCACTTACTCCACGGACTTAATTTCCTAGCCTGCTTTTTCTTAAAAGAACTGCACCACTGCACCACATTCTTTACCCTGCTGCACTGCTATCTGCAATAATGCCCAATTCACAAGGATTGAGAGGAACAAGCAGCTTCAAAGGTAGGAGGTGGCTGTTCTCCGTGGTGGTGTCCACTATAGGACTCTGATCAAAAAAACAACTAGTGTAGCATCTACAGATGTTAGCTTTGTTTCAAAAGTGCCTGTCCTCAAACACAAT
This sequence comes from Narcine bancroftii, assembly GCF_036971445.1. NCBI lineage: Eukaryota > Metazoa > Chordata > Chondrichthyes > Torpediniformes > Narcinidae > Narcine > Narcine bancroftii. Next base: position 12,002,149 of record NC_091472.1, read on the forward strand.
TTTCCGTTATTCCTCGATTCCTTTTGATATCTAGATATCCAGCGATCTGTGAGTTGCATGCAGTGAGGAGCTTGCACAGCCCGTCCCGACGTTAGAGAAGTTCTTTATTCCTAAAGGTTATGACAATGTTTGTGTGGTGCTGAGTATGAACATCTAGAAATACAGATCTGGGAAGTGAAGCAAGCACTAGCCAAGTCTGAACATTAGAACACTACAGCATAGTGCAGGCCATTCTGCTCTCGACGTTGAGCCAACCCACTTATTCCTACCAAAAAAAAGAGCCCTTTCTACCTCATAACCCTCCATTTTTCTTTCATCCATGTGCCTGTCTAAGAGTCTCTTAAATGCCCCTAATGCTTCAGCCTCCGCCACCATTATTGGCTAGGCATTCCAGGGATCCACAACTTTTTTTTTTTAAAAACTTACCCCTGAAGTCTCTTTAAACTTTCCTACTATCAAAGGGCTGAGTATTTTACATATCATCCCCAAGAACAAGAGTCACAACTTCTTGCTTTTTGTAATTTACAATAAATGGAGCGAGGGCAAGGAGAGACGGATGCTGAACAGGGGAAAATTACAGAAAATTAAGTGGCTGGTGAGGAAAGAATTTAGTTTGACAAAGAATCATGTCAGACTATTTAATCAAGATAAATTCAAGAGTTGCAACCCCACGGGTAAATAGATTACAAATGGCCACATTTATGGTTTACATCTCAAGTCTTGGGTAATTATAAAAGGGAATATGCAAGCAAGGGCAAAAGGGATTCAAAATGTACCTGTCCATAGCCTCCTCGATTGTGGCCATGTCCCCTGTGGTTGTCTGCTGGACCCCTGTGGTTGTAAGCACCACCTCTGCCACTGTAAGAGCCTCTATCAATGAAACCACCCCTGGTATAGCCCATCATGGGAGCGAAGCGCTGGTTTTGTGGATAACCACGATTCTGCTGATTTCCTCTTCTATTAAACTGGCCACGGTTTGAACCTGTAGAAAAAGCAAATGGTCAAACAAATGCTTCAAAAGAAAAATTATTACAAACCTATCTGGTAAGAGAAGGAGCGTGGAACAAATTGGATTTCTCTCTCGCCACAATCACGATAAACCAAACTGCCACGACTCATGATTCTTTATACATGCACAGCAAATTTTGAGAATTAACTGGCTTACAGAAAACAGGTTCCTGACAAAATATATGTAGGTAAAACATTCAAAATAACCTGTCTGCTCAATGTTCAAGGTTAAAGGGTCCGTTTCTAAGCTGTAAATTTATTTAGATTTTAAATTTAGACTTGCAGCACAGTTACAGGCCCTTCCAGCCCATATACCCCAAATAACCAAATACGTTTTAAATGGTGGGAGGAAACTGAAACACCCAGAGGAAACCCATGCAGATACAGGGAGAACATACAAGCTCCCTACAGGCAGTGCAAGATTCGAACCCCGGTCCCAATCACTGGCACTGTAACAGCATTGCACTAACCACCACGCTAACCATGCGGTCCTAAATTGTATCCTATAAATACACAAATCTCATTTGGCTGTAGCCATTCCACACCCAAGAAAGCAAACTTAGTTCTACATCCAACAACTCCTTCTGTTCAAGTCAATACTGTCTTTATGCAAAACACCGATCCTTTTTAATTTGTCCAAGGTTCACATTAAAATTATGTTTATTTAAGCCACACACTGGAGGATGTTGGGACAAACCAAATGCCCAAAATAATACTTCTCTTCCTAGGTTTTTCTGTACAAGCTTGTGGCTTGCTGTTAAGAAATGAAACATACGCAGATAAAGTGGAGACTTGCTTTGCTGCATGGAATGCCCCGTACCTCCTCGGTAATTGCCGCCGCCACCACCACGGTTCTGATATCCACCACGTCCTCCTCTCTGACCACCTCGATTGTACTGGTTCATTCCACCTCGTTGTCCACTTCTCCCCTGATTCATTGCCCTCTTCCCTGCATTGGTGTTGGGCTTTTTCTCTGGTGGAAGAGCCGCCTTACTTTCTTCCTTGTACTTCTCAAGCAATTTCTGAGCATCTTCCTTCTCCAGTTCTGCATAACTCACCTCATCAAGAAAGTCACCCACTTCAGGAAGTGCGAAGATACCTTGGAAAAACAGGCCAACATTAAGAATCCACGTGTCAATCGTATTATCTCTAAACTATATTCTGTCTGTATATCCACAATGTCTTCAAAAGAAGAGTATTGCAGCCACAACAAATCACACTTTACAACAAAAATTGTTAATTCCTGATCTTGGACACTTGCTAGAGAGCAGGTCCATAATGCTAGTTGCCTTTACTTCAGCAGGACAGAATACAAATAGACTACCCAACTGAGCTCTGTACTCACCCAATATCCACATGCTCTTCAGCAGAGGTCACTGAACAGCAGCAAGAAATATGATGCAAGAAGGTGTAAATGGCACTCCAGTACCATTACTGACCAAGGTCAGATGTGGCAAACTTAACACAGCCATGATCCACAGTTTTCATAGCAACACAGTTACTAGATAAACCACCTGACAATGTCAATCTGAAACTTGTCTATCTGGAAAGCATCCTTTCCGTCTACTTCAATCCACACTGCAATACCAGAGCTCAATTACAAATACATTAAAGATCAAAATACAGCGAAAGACATTTAGAGAATTGTTTAAATAACATCAGCATAAAACCAAAGTCATGAGAAATAATGGTATACAGCGAGTCTATAAAATATCACTCAAGCTCAAAATTACACAGAAAATTTTTTTGAAAAGCTACAACTAGCTAGAATTACAGTTCACCTCAACTATTACTTTATTTTTAAGGGGCACAAAATATTTTACGTTTACGGAAGTAAAGCACGTCAAAAATACATTTCAATTTTTATGGGTCAGCCAAAGAAAATCTAAAAATCAGAATAGGTTATTAAAATATACAAAAATAAAATCTAAAATGGGACACTGTACACTTAAAGATTTGGTTAAAAATAAACATACAATAGCTAAATGCACTGTTGTATCACTAACACATTCAACGACCAGGTGTTCTAGCTCCCAAAGTAAAACTGATCAATGCATGACCAGAATTGCACTCAAATTGAATCTACACCTTTCATTTTCAGAACAGCATGTTCTGGGACATCCTTTCCCTCTTCCTCTGCTTTCTTCTTTGAACGCTCCTTATATTCTTCATCTGATGGACAAATGACAACCGCTTTACGCTGGAAGCCTGCGAACAGGCACATCTTTCTTCTCTGTGCAGCTGCACACACATTTGTCTACACAAGAAAATTAAAAGTGTTTTTTTTGAAAAACAACTGCTTCTCATTTTGAGTTATCCAGGCACCCCTGCCGCCCCATTCTTCCACAGCATCCCATCTTTCTTAATTTGACCAGCATAGCTGATACATCAGTTTATTTTCCACGATATACAATTAATTACAGTAAAATTATTACAAAGCATGGCTACAATAAAGTTTGAATGTGCCATTTTATTGGGTTTTCCTGCTTATTGCGAACTCAAGAGCCTTGCCTCTAGTCTGTACTTGAATACCAATCTCTGAATATACATACAGCTGCTATTCTAATTCAAACCTTTCTTCTCTCAACAATCTGACCTGCTATCTGGACCATCTACAGGAACAATTATTCAGGTGTTAAGAGAGGGGAAGGAGAGGGAGGAAAAGGAGAAAACCTAACACCCACATACCTGATCAAGAATGTAGTTACGCTTCTTGCGAGCAGCTATCTCAATAAACTTGCTCAAGCATTGCGTAGCTTGCTGGATCAATGTAGTCAATTTAACTCTGTCGGTCTTCTGACGCTTGAAGCTCAACACCTGAAACAGACAACAGATGTTCAGCAGGAAGCAGCTAGGATGTCTGGAAATCCAAACAAAAAAAATCTTATCCAGTGAGTTGGTCACTCGCCGTCTTTACTCATCTCCAAACAATTTAATGCATTTAAGCAGGAAACATTAAAAGGCTGCATTGCATTTTCATGTCACTTTGCAAGTAAACGATCGTAACATTCTATGAAATAACACCAAAGCAAACAGATTTCCTTAATTTCACCTTTACCTATTTATTTTTCCCCATTTTAGTAAAATGTTCGTATTGATGGATACAGACTAAATACAAGATGGAAGTAAAAGCCGAGAGAGTCGCTTCATGCCATCATCCACTCGCCTCAGAGATACAATGGAATAGATGCAAAACTCAAAATTGGAAGCCAGTTTGCAAGACAGACATACTTAAACTTTCAGAGACAAACAATAAAATGCTAATAGGGTTTTTATTTGCAGATATACCAAGGCAGACATCTCAAATATCGCACCTTCATAATATCCATGATGTTGTTTGTCCCCAAAATGTTGTATTTTCCTGGGTACTCTGCTGCATGCTTGGAAACCCACACCGACTTACCACTCCCAGGCAAGCCAACCATCATCAAAACCTGAAACAATCCAAATTGAGAAATATTACTGCAGATCAATTCAAGCAACCCCTGCTAAATAGAACACTGGTTTAATACATGTATTTATTTTTGTATTGAAAATCTTTCACACTTCTGTATACCCTGCTCTTGCATAAAAAAATGATCACACCAAACAGCAAGAGACAAAATACTTCTATCTCTGAGGAAGAGTTAGGGAGAAAGTAAGATCAGTTGTCCGTCCACTACACGGAAAACACATTAGGGTGAGATACAAGAACCGTTTGGGGAAAAAAAAGGAGAAAAATGAGTCAACTAATCTGTATCACATTAGACATTCTACTCCAAATATTAACAAATTTTGTTTTCAACATAGATTTTACTTGGGTAAAAAATAATCAAAGCAAAGATGATAAAACTAAGCCGACAGATAAACTGTAACCTAAAAAGGTACCCAACCCAAATTATTCATTCCAAGGTTCCTTTCATTTCAATAAAACTAAAAAAAAATCAATGCTTTGAAAGTATCACACTTACTTCACACTCTCCTTTGGTTTTCGGCCCCTTTGGCCCTCGGACACGGTCCTCCAATGGGACTTGCTGGATGAAAGTGATGCCTTCGGGTGTAGGAAAGAATGGAGTCTCCATCTGTCCAAAATTAAACTCCACTGCGCAATTGTGGCAGAGAACATGGGGAAATAAAGCCCTGTCAGCCAGGCAATCTTTTCCGATCTTAAATGCAACACCCAGATCCTGTCCGTTCTTGGAGTAAGAGACTTCGATTTCACCAGCATCAAAGTTCTGTAACAAAACACAAGATTGAGGGAGTTTTGCAAAATTTCCTCAGGAGAAGCTTCCTCATTGCAGCCAATGGTTTGAGTGTATGTGGTACTGCCACAACAACTCAAAAGAACTATTACATTATGCCCATGTTGTGACATAACTCAGGATTCAAAATGGTGAATTTAAAAATCATTTCAATTTCCTGCATGAGAGGAATCTTTTGAAATCGCAGCTTGTTAGCAATCGATAAACCCAGTCCTATTTCTATTCATTTGAAAACACAGAAAGTAGGTGCAATAGTGCAGCGCCAATGTAATTAAGAGTTTATGCCAAGATCCCACAAGATATCAACTTACAATAAAGCAACCAATCACATCATTCTCTCCAAACTTTTCGCCATACTCTTCAGATTTGCAATTTGAACATTTTGTTCCATTTCCAGAGTACCCAACAGAAAGCTCTTCTTCCCCTGAAAGAACAAGTGTTCGATTTAAACCCCACAAATTAACATTGCTGTATACGTTAAAAAAAACATGGAGGCAGTTTAAAAAAAAAATGGCCACAATGGAAATAGTTAAATCACAATGTATTCAAAGTCTGAAAAGTCAGATATACCCTTTGGCAGCAGACCCTTCATTACAGCCAAAATATTGTAATTGATGGGAAATAATAAGTAGATAAAATGAGTTCAAGATAAAGTGTATGCCTTTTGTCTGTAGCTACCAATCCAATACTGACAATCAGTCATTTTATAAAATGTGATCTGGGTGGTAGTTAAGTGAAGCAGTCAGTGACAATGTTCTGTTTTCACTGCTGTCACAGACCAGAAGTGTATGATTACCACTTGGTTCCTATCATTGAATAAAATTACACCACTCTCAACATGCTGAACTCACATGCATTGAGTGAAGAATGGTGGAAGTCTCATTGGAGCAGCAAATTTGTTGCAAGTTCACAGTGAAAGTGAATTGTGGAGTAATTATTTATAAACTGATTTTATAGAGTTGTTTACTCCAGAGTGTTTTTTTTAAATAGGAGAGCAAGCAAAATGTTAATGAAAAATGTGGTTCTCCAAAGACAAAAATACTGGAAATAAGAATCTACCAGTTCAATGTGATACCCATAAAGGGTCCAGACCCAAACATTGACTGGCCATTTTCACCATGAATACAGCCTGACCCTTTAAGTTCCTGCAGCAATTTATTATTTGCCACCAGTTCAACTGTGTGTGAAATGAGAAAATGTAGAATTTCTGGAACAAGCGCTGTTAAAGGTGAAACTACGGTTTATTTTGAGAAAAATAAAAACAATTAAACATAGTGACAGCATGAAGAGATCCTTTAAAAATCAAAACAAATCTCTTAATTACCAGCTTTAATTAAATACTGAATATTACAAAAAATCTAGTTTTCTCAAGAATGGCAAGTTTTTTTAAAAAATCGTTTACCCAGCATGTATATACAAATTCAATCAGAGAAAATGTCCAAGTTAACAAAATGTCTTGAATCTCAGAATATATGTGCAACAAATATGCAATACATCCCTGATTTTAAAGCACAATTTAAGAAAACTTTAGAAGCTGAAATTATCCTCTTCACTGAAACAATACAATCTCTTTTCCCCCCTTTTAGTGCTTCTCTGTTGTATCACCATAATAAATCAAGGACTTATTTTATTTCCTTGTCAATACACACACTGGAAAGCTCACAAAGCAATCAACCATACACAGCATATAATCATCTCAACCAAAGTATTAATTTTCTAGATTTTGCTGGATTCCAATCTCAAATTCAATTTCACTCTGTTTTTCCACAAGTAAATTATGATCAGAGTAGCAGCTGATATTTGGTAGCTCAGTGCTGACAAGAATCAACCATTCTAGTCTCATTACTTGGATAATGTGTCGGCAAACAAAGTAAATACACTGACACATTACTTGTAATGGAGTGCTGGTCTAAATTTAGCACAGTAAGCTGCAAAGGCACATTTTCATCAGGCAAGTGATATCAGCGCTGAGATTTCCCAATAATTTTTCCAGTCAGCAGATATTACTTATGTCAGTATCAGTGTAAACTAGAATTAGTGCGCAAACAAGAAAGTACCTTGCCATTGATTTTTCAGATTCTCCCTTTGCCTTGTATGGTAATCAGATGCAAAATGTCAGATATTTGGCAAGAGAACAATTTTCTACTTTCAGTGCTACCAAGAACTCCCACTGAATTGTGCTGCTTCAACAATACTGATCATTTTGCACCTCCTACACTATCTTTCATAGAGCATATTTATATTAAACTAGAGGGACTTCTGGCTGCACATTTCATCACCGAACTAGCTGGAAAAGGTGCAGTTTTAAACACAGCATTTTTTTCCTCAGTTCGTGCCTTCATTTGGGATCTGCTGAGTATTTCCAGCATTACTTCTCACACTGAGGAGTTCCATAAAAATTGAAGGCCGAATGTTACAATCTACCTACCTCCATAAAAAGGTTCTCCAATCATTCTCCCCTTCCCCCATCCCCACAGCCTTTTAGAAGAGCTATTCTCAACTGGGGCCAGACCAGAAACGTCACACCATACCATATACCAATGGTCAGTATTTCCACCAATATTGAGAAGGGAAAAGATGCTGTCTGTGAGGAAGCAGGAAACTGAAATTAAACTTACCAAGTAACATGCTGTAGGAAGCCAGTGACCAGCCAACCCTCACCTCATGTGGGTCAGTCTGATCCGCTGGCAAATGTTTAACTGGTATCTTCTCAATTACCTGTTGATACAAGATGATATTAATACAATTTTGCTTTTTTGCTCAAAATAATAATTGCACAAAATCATGATTTTTTTTTACCTTCATCTCAAAGCAGATTTTTCCTTTATTAACTCCATAGGAAGCTCTTCCACCAGCCCAGAGGTAGGCAAAGCCTTCCATAGTCAAAGGCATTGCACCAAAACGATCTCTATTGATTTTAAAGTGCAAATCACAATTATCTAGAAAAAAAATTATGCTTGTTAGTGCTTTATCCTTCACCCATCACAAACCTATGCATTATTAGAATACATTGGCAGACATGCACAAATTCAATTCACCAGGGACATTTCCCTAAAGCAACAAAGATGACTACCCCCTACCAATCAGGACAATTGATAATAATCAAATAACATGAATGTAAAAATATAAAAGTATGAAACTTATTTTACAACAAAAGTCAAGAATGATTAGAAATTTGTTCCAACTATGGAATAATTCTGGAACTAAACAGCTCTGAAAGACACTGCAACTTGATAATATTAAAACAACCTCAGGGTCCACCAATTATCATCACCTAAAAAAAGGATGCCATCATTAATTTCCTGCCCCCTCCAAGGCCAAGTTAAACACACAGGACATAATAACAATATTAAAAATTGCTTTTTAAAAAAAGTACTTTTAAGACATTAAGCGATATCAAAGTGCCCCCTCAAACAGAAAACCTAGCTGCAATAAAGCAAAACAAATAAGACAAATATTGAAACAGATTACACCAAGTCACCAGTTTGTGGGTAGCAGCAAAAGTGGCCAAGAATGAAAAGGTTATTTGTTCCCCCCCCCCCCACCACTGCCATAAATTATTAAAATAAACCCTCGATGTATTCTAATAAAGAATGTACGATTTCAAGATCAATTTTCTCTCTGGTGTTCTGTACTGCCTCTCAATTCAATTCGGTTTTCCTTTCTATAATTTACACATGGACAGCTGGGCAAGTTTTAGAACACACAGAACAGCATAATGCAGGCCCTTTGGCCCTTGTTGTTGTACTGAGCCACATACTCCTTTAAAAAAAGTACTAAACTCACCCTATCCCATAACCCTCCATTTTTCTTTCATCCTTGTTCCTCTCTGAGAGTCCTTAAATGGCCTGTTTCAGCCTCCACCACCATCCATGGCAAGGCACTCCAAGCACCCTCAATTCCACGTTAAAAAAAATTACCCCGATGTCTCCCCCAGCATTCTCCTCTTTCACTTTGCACACATGTCCTCTGATGTTTGCTATCCCTGCTCTGGGAAACAGGTGTGCTGGCTGTCCATCCTATAAATGCCTCTCATAATCTTGTAGACTTCTATCGAGTCTCCTTTCATCCTTCTACGCTCCAAAGAGAAAAGTCGCAGTTCTACTAACCTTGCCTCATAAAACTTATTTCCAAACCAGGCAACATTCTGGTAAATCTCCTCTGCACCCTCTCCACATCCTTCTTATAAGGAGGTAACCAGAACTGAACACAATACTCCAAGTGTCAAGTTGCAACATGACCTCACTACTCCTGGACTTAATCCCCCTATTAATGAAGCCCAGTATCCCATAGACCTTCTTAACTATCCTATGATCCTGTACAGTGACCTTGAGTAATGTGTGGATTTGTACTCCAAGGTCCCTCTGTTCATCCACTCTTAAGTAACTGACTATTTACCCTGTACTCAGCCTTCTGGTTTGCCCTTCCAAAATGCATCACCTCACACTTACTCAGATTGAACTTCATCTGCCACTTTTCTGGATCCTGTCTATATCCTCTTGTAATCTTTGATAACCTTCAGCTCCATCCACAACTCCATCCACAACTCCTCCAACTTTAGTTTCATCTGCAAACTTACTGACCCATTCTTCTGCCTCTTCATCCAGGTTATTTATAAAAATCATAAAGAGCAGGGGTCCCAGAACAGATCCTTGCAGCCCTTCACCAGGCAGAATACTTTCTTTCCACTACTACTTTCTGCTTTCTTCCTACAAGCCAAATTTTTATCCACTGAGCCTATGCCTCATGACTTTCTGGATGAGTCTCTCATGCGGGACCTTGTCAAAAGCCATCCTAAAATGTAGATGTGCAGACCACATCTACCACCCTACCCTCATCTATTTCTTTTGTTACCTCCTCAAAAATCTCAATTAGATTTGTGGTGCATAAACCTTCCCTTCACAAAGCCAAGCTGACTATCCTTGAGTAGACTGTACTTCTCCAAATGATCATAGATCTTATCCTTAATAATTCTCTCCAACAGTTTGGACGCCACTGACACAAAACTCACCGGTCTGTAATTCCCAGGATTCTCCCTATTACCTTTTTAAACAAGGGTGCCATGCTCCAATCCTTTGGCACCTCCCTGGCAGCCAAAGAGGATTCAAAGATCATAGCTAATGCCCCAGCTATCTCTTCTCACTACCCACAGCAACCTGGGGTATATCACATCCAGCCCCAGGCATTTATCAATCTTGTTTTTAAGAAGATCCAACACTTCCTTTTCCTTAATCACCACACTGTCCAGCACACAGCCCTGTTCTATTCTGACCTCACCCTGATCAAGGTCCTTTTCTCTTGTGAATACTGAAGCAAGGTATTTATTTAGGACCTCCCCAATCTCCTCCACCTCCAAACTTATGTTGCCTCTTTTATCCTATAGCGCCCCCACCTTAACACCTTGAGGTGTTACCAAGGCCTTCTCATGCCCCCTTCGAATTCTCCCAAGTCTTTAAGCTCCTCATGAGCCTTTCCCGTTTCCTATATCTAACATACTTCTTCCTCTTGACTAGTTGCCTCACCTGTTTCGTCAGCCACGGTTCCCTTTTCCTACCATCTTTTCCCTGTCCCAGTGGGACAAACTTATCCTGAGCCCAGCACAGTGGTCCCTAAACTTTCTCCACATTACTTCTGTGCTTTCACCCTTGAACATCTGTTTCCAATTTACTCTTGCTAGTTCCTCCCTCATCTCTTTCCCCCCATTTAAGCACTTTACCCTTTTGTCTGTTTTTATCCTTTTCCATAGCTATGTTGAAGCTAAGGAAGTTGTGGTCACTCTTACCAAAATTCTGGCTATCCCTTGACCAGGTTCATACCCAGAATTAAATCCAGTTTGGCCTCTCCTCTCGTTGGCTGGTTCACACACTGTGTCAGGAATCCTTCCTGAACACACCTGACAAATTCAGCCCCATCCATCCCTCTTGCAGTCATGAGGTTCCAGGAATATTACAGAAGTTGAAGTCACCCATAACTACAATCCTATATTTCCTGCACCATTCCAAAATCTGCCTGCTTATCTACTCTTTGGTGTCCCAAAGGCTATTTGGGGGCCTACAAACTACTCCCAGCACAGTGATATCTCCCTTCCTATTTATGACTTTCACCCACATCAACTCAGTGGACTCTCTGCAGCATCTTCCCTTTCTTTAGCTGTGATACTGTCCCTGATCAGTAATGCTACTCACCCCCAACTTTTCTACCTCCCATCGCATTCCTTTTAAAACACCTAAACCCCAGTACCTGCTTCAGCCAATCCTTCCTTTCTCCAGCCAAGTTTCAGTACAGCCACAATGTTGTAGTCCAACATACTGATCCATGCTCTAAGTTAGGAGTGTCCTAAGTGGTTGATGGGACTATCCAAGGGGTCAAAAAAATGCCAGAGGGTCTATTGAACTTGGTGGGGGGGGGGGGGGGGGTCCTGAAAGAATTGTCACATCTGAGGTCCCTGCTACTGCCCGGAAGCCTGAGGCGACTTCTTCGATGCAGATGGCACTGCACCCGATATTGAGAATGGAGTCACCATCACTGACCCTGGCTGCAGCCGATGCTGAAGACTTGGACCCAGCTCTGTTTGGCATCTTCCCGGCCAGAAGCAAAGTTTTTTTTAAAACTCTTATTGTAATCACTTGCTTGTTTGTTTTAAAGCCTTAACTTTATTTTCAAGTATGTAACAAAAGTTCATCATTATTATTTACTTTTTTGTACATGCCTTGGGGTCTATGAGGGATCAAGGATTCCATGAAGGAGTCGATGGTCTAAATTCCTCCAAGTTCATTGCCTTTATCCCTAATACTCCTAGTGTTGAAAGAGACATATTTCAACCCCTCAAAATGGCTACATTTAGGTTTTGTCCCCTGCCTGTCCTTCCTCACCAACTCAGAACACAGAGCATCATGCTTTTGTCACCTGCCTGTCCTTCTACCCTAATCTCTGCACTCACATTCTAATTCTGACCACCCCCCCCCCAGCCTGCAAAACTAGTTTAAACCATAGCTCTAGCCATTGAACAATTTATGAATTTGTTTCTTTTCCTTCAACCTCAGCAAACTACAGGCTGATGGGAATTTTAATCTTTCCTCTGTATGTAGTGTGCTCAGAAATTTATACAATTCCCATTCCAAAAATTCTAAAATGGTATCTACAAATGAAAAGATGCATTTTTTTTTTAAAGAAACCCCCCAAAAAAAGTTATCAAGTGCAGTGACTTTAAACATGCATTGCTTTCCCAATGATAAATTGTCACCATTATGGAATAATCTGGGGCAACCATAGCTGTGGATAGTGAACTGTTTTCCAAAATAAGTTTATCATAAAGTTGAAAACAATAGGCCAGTGAATAGCAGTTTTACAGCTATAATAGGTATGTTTTAAGTCAGGAATTTGCCTAAAAGCAAGTGTACTTTAGAAACTGAACATGCCAGATTAATTTATGCCTAGAATAAGGATATCCGTATGTTGTACATAAACACTTGGCATACATCAACCATGGAAGATAATATGCCAATCATGTACTTCAAAATTTGATTCAGTGAAATCATTTGGTGAAAGGAACTTTTATTTGGGATTCAAGTCAGATGGAAGAAAGTTATCAATTGTAAACCCACTCTCAATCTAATTCCATAGTCAAATGCAAATCAATCATGAACCTTTGAAATCCAATTAGATCATTATTTCATTACTGCCGCTGAAGGCATTGTGCTCCAGGCCTCCATCACCCTCTAGATAAAGAATCTTTCCTAAAATCTCCACTAATCCGACAACTCCGTTTCTCCTTGTTATTGATCCAAAGGAAAAGATCCTTCCCACTCTCTGTTTGGATCCCAGATCAAGTTTCAGCTACTTCTTCTAGAGACATGAAAGATGACAGATGGATTTGGCCTCATCACACCGGCCAGATTGACTAACAGTTTTAAATATTAGCATGGCTCAACCTACTAAGCGTTACCATACAACAAAAACTTCAACTATCCAAGGCTATAGAAAAAAACAATACTCAGCAGGCCAAACTGTGTTAGCCTTGGAACAGGCAGGATTTGGGACATGCATAGGCAAATTTATGCTGATATTTGCCTCAAGGTCAAAATCTGAGGGGTGGGAAAAGGAGTTTAGTAAAATGGAGAAGATGACTATTCAGTCAATAGCAATCCTTTGTTCCATGCAATTTCCAGATTAAATTATCTTTGCAGTTCCAAAATAGGCCTGGTGTGGGATCTCTGGCCTTTGGTGGCACGACAATAATAATGGCAATTTCATTTCATTCGGGAAGGCACTGTTGATGATGAGGGCTGGGATTCATCTATCTTCGGTGGTGGTAGATGGGGGGGAGGGGGGGGTAGAGCGCAGAGGAGCTGTTCACAAATTTGATAATAACTAGCATTTCTAGCTGATCCCTATGATATGCATGCTATCAGATTAACTTTATTTTACAGAAATTACAACTTTTAAAGCAATACAAGATCTCTAACTGGATTTGACATGAGGGATGCAGAGGTGACATGTACCAAATATTCCATTGTATAGGACGATCCTAAAAACTTAACAATTTCGCCTTAAAATCGGGTCGTCCTATACGTCAGGTCTAAAATCTGTACCTTGACAGTGAACTCTCAATACTGCCGCCATCTTCCTACTGGCTCTGACACAATTTCGTGCACGCCCTGTCAGTTATTTGTGAAGTCTCAGTGCTCCTCAACAGGATCCATCCGCCCAGTTCGACTGCCATCAGCTCTGAACAGGCTATAAACAGCCTGTTACAGGAGCCGAAAGTGGTTTATTTTAAAATGGCCAAACAAAATTGAAACCTTTACATTGTAGTTTGTTTTTAAAATATTGTTATTTGCTTTTAACAGAATCCACTGGTCAGCGGTAAGTGCCAAATTTGGGAGGGCCAGCTTATACAAAGGGCATCGTCAAACTCAACATTTTAGGTGGAAATTCTAGAGTGAACCTATACAGAGTTGTCCAATACAAAGGTTAGCTGTAGTGTCCGAAACCAAGGGGTTAAGAGTCAAAATAAGGGGTTGACCATTCAGGACACAGACCCCTAGAAGGCTGTTCCCTGAGTTTCTGAGAAAATTCAAATTCAAGTTAAACTTTTGTACACAAAGGAAAAGGAAGTTAATGCAAGCAAGTGGCAGAACTAAAGGCCTTCTCCAGCATCTTAGAACACTCACATGTATCCAGGGCCACCACAGTATCATCAAACTCCTCCTCATCTTCGTCCACAGGGGGTAGGGGGGATTTAGACCTGGAAAAATCCGATTCTATTGATTAATAACTGTGTTCCGAATTGAACAAGTGAAAATGACCAGAAATTAATAGTAATATTAAATACCGTCGATACTTGTTTTCTTCAATGTACTCATAGTACCCACGCCCATGATCTTCATGAGGTCTCTTTACTCCTCTGCGATTTTGCTCTTTACTCTTATCAGCTGCCTGATCAACTTTGCTCTCTTTGCCTACAAAAATAAAGGGAGTTATTAACTGAAAGCCCATGAAAACTTGGATTCTGTGATCAGTGGTGAAACAGACACCCAGAGGGAAAAATTGTCCATGATGTGAGAAGCTTTGTGGCATAGAGTCTGTCATTTCTCTAACCAAACTGCAGGATGCCCTCTGTGTGAATGATAATATCACACATACTAACCAGCCAATTAGATTGAAGAATTGTTCCAGCCACAAAATAGAAAAAAAATGAAAACATCGAAACATAATTAAGAGTTGAATTATAAAATGTTTCAAAAATTATTTTGAATTTAGTCTGCATTGGATACAAGTGTAGATTTAGGTTCAAAGTTCTTTGGAATTTTTTCCCCTAGAGGCTCGATCATCGATATTCAAAACAGAGAACACAGATTTCCAGATATTAAGGGAATTGGGGATATGGGATAGAGTGCACAGGCATGAAGCTGACACAGCTAATGAACCTGATAAATGAAAGAGCATGTTTGAAGAACCAAAATGCCTGCTCCAAATTCTTATTATGTCCTTGTGTTATGTTCTTGTAAGATCAAAAAGATTTCTGGGATGTTAATTTTAATGCACACCTCAAACTGTAAATGTAAAATTTTTCAAGATCTTACAGTGGGAATAGTTCATAAATCACAGTTAGTGTCAGTTTATCAGCTTCTGTAAAATACTTTGGAGAAAATAGAAAAGCAGAGCACAATCTAGAAGAGGGAAATTGCTTGATGAATGGTCATCCTGAATGGCACCAGAAATGGATAGCTTTGTGATAAAGCCTTAGCCTATGTTAATAACAGGTGCATTAGTCACATAATCTGGATCACTGTCTAGCAGTTCCATTAAAGAGAAGGGGGCGGGAGGAGTGAAAGCAAGCTATGGTGACAAGAACAAAATGATCAGCATACTTGAGTTATTTACCCATGTTAAATATGAGCATAATTCAAAAATTCAAGGATATCATACAATTAAATTCGTATGCTAATAGTTACCATTATCTTTGTAATTACCCAATGATCAACTTGTTTACTTCAGATACTTTATCACACACAACAATAAAAATTTTTTTTAAGGTACACATATCTGCACTAAGCAGTAAATTAGAATTAAATACAGGCAGTCCCCGACTTACAACCGTAATTGGGACAGACAGGTTGGTCGTAACTTGGTGACCTTGGGCTGCCATTGGGAGCGGGGACTACTTGTACAGTAGTTTTAGTAGAAATTTTTTAAAAAATTTTTGGCCATATGTGTGGGTGGACGTAACTCGCATAGGTTGGAAGTCGAGGATCATTGTACAACTTTTCTACTATTAAAGGGATATTTTGATCCATATGCTAGATGTATAAACTGAACTTTGCCATTAGTACACATTACACAAAAGAGTTCTACACACCTATCAGACATAGTCTCTCTCAGTGGTTTTTCTTTCCACTCACATATGCCATAGTGCTGTGATTACTAAAGGATTATTTAAGGTGGCATGTGAGAGGGGGGAAAAAGGTTGAAAATCAGCTGGACCTAATTGATAAAGAAATATTTTGCTTGAGCCCAATGTCATTGGGCCCATTTCCTTTGAAACTGCACATAACAATGAGTCAATGAGGTACGATTAAAATAGTTGTTTTCAAACTTTTTCTTTCCACTCACATGCCACTTTAAGTAATAATCCCTTACAAATCACAGAGCACAGGGATTACTTAAAGTGGTATGTGAGTGGAGAAAAAAAGTTTGAAAACTATTGGTCCATCTAATCAGCTCTTACACCATTCGATTGTGAAAATAATGTTTTTAAAACTGGGTGGACAAGAGTCTCATAGGAGTTTCAGGAACTGAGGAGCAAGCTACACAAGGAAATCAGAAAAGCAAAATGGGGAAAGAAAATAGCTCTGGCAGACAATATGAAGAATAATCCCAAGAAATTGTATAGCTACACAAAGGGAAAAAGGGTAACCAGAATAAACAAGAGACCACTCAAGAATCAATTCATTCAACTCTGTGTGCAGCCATAGGAGATGGCCTGCCCCTCAATGAGTACTTACCTGTTGTACTGGGGAGAGGAAAAACAAGAACTTAGGCAGTTAATGGTTGTGCCTTGGGAACAGTCGTTATCATAGTTGAGGATGTGCTGAAGGACCTGAAGCTCACAAAGGCAGACAAAACTCCTGGACATAAATCAGATATATCCAAGGATATTGTGGAAAGCAAGAGAGGAAATTGCAGGCACCCTGGCTGAGATTATAGGAGTCAGTGCTGGAAAACTAGGGTATGGCAAATGCTGTACCTCCATTCATAAAGAGCCGCAGGGAAAAACCTGGGAACCACAGGCCAGTGAGCCCTACCACCAGTGATGGGGAAGTAATCGGAGAGTACTCTAAAGGAGAAGATATACATACACTTGGATAGACAAGGGCTGAGTAAGGACAGTTTTGTAAGCGTGAGGTCACATCTCACAAATATGAGATTTTTTTTGAAGGTGTGACCAAGAGGCTCAACAAGGTTGCAAGATAGCAGAATGGACAGAAAAATGGCTTCATGGGTGATGGTAGAAGGTTGCTTTATTTTTAGACTGCAGGCCACCAGGTTCAGTGCTGGGCCTATTGCTGTATGCCATCTATATCACTGATTTAGATTAAAACATACAAGGCATGATTAGCAACTTTGAAGATGGCACTAAAGTGTTTGGTATTGTAGATAATAAAGACAGTTAGTTGCCAAAGATTGCAGCAGGATCTTGATCAATCACAGGTGGACAGAGGAATGGCTGACAGAATTTAATACAAAGTAATGTAAGGTGGTGGATTTTTGGAGTTCTAACATGGGAAGGATCTACAAAGTAAATGGGAGGGATCTGGGGAGCGCCGTAGAGCGGAGGGATCTGGGGAGCGCCGTAGAGCGGAGGGATCTGGGGAGCGCCGTAGAGCGGAGGGATCTGGGGAGCGCCGTAGAGCGGAGGGATCTGGGGAGCGCCGTAGAGCGGAGGGATCTGGGGAGCGCCGTAGAGCGGAGGGATCTGGGGAGCGCCGTAGAGCGGAGGGATCTGGGGAGCGCCGTAGAGCGGAGGGATCTGGGGAGCGCCGTAGAGCGGAGGGATCTGGGGAGCGCCGTAGAGCGGAGGGATCTGGGGAGCGCCGTAGAGCGGAGGGATCTGGGGAGCGCCGTAGAGCGGAGGGATCTGGGGAGCGCCGTAGAGCGGAGGGATCTGGGGAGCGCCGTAGAGCGGAGGGATCTGGGGAGCGCCGTAGAGCGGAGGGATCTGGGGAGCGCCGTAGAGCGGAGGGATCTGGGGAGCGCCGTAGAGCGGAGGGATCTGGGGAGCGCCGTAGAGCGGAGGGATCTGGGGAGCGCCGTAGAGCGGAGGGATCTGGGGAGCGCCGTAGAGCGGAGGGAACTGGGGAGCGCCGTAGAGCGGAGGGATCTGGGGAGCGCCGTAGAGCGGAGGGATCTGGGGAGCGCCGTAGAGCGGAGGGATCTGGGGAGCGCCGTAGAGCGGAGGGATCTGGGGAGCGCCGTAGAGCGGAGGGATCTGGGGAGCGCCGTAGAGCGGAGGGATCTGGGGAGCGCCGTAGAGCGGAGGGATCTGGGGAGCGCCGTAGAGCGGAGGGATCTGGGGAGCGCCGTAGAGCGGAGGGATCTGGGGAGCGCCGTAGAGCGGAGGGATCTGGGGAGCGCCGTAGAGCGGAGGGATCTGGGGAGCGCCGTAGAGCGGAGGGATCTGGGGAGCGCCGTAGAGCGGAGGGATCTGGGGAGCGCCGTAGAGCGGAGGGATCTGGGGAGCGCCGTAGAGCGGAGGGATCTGGGGAGCGCCGTAGAGCGGAGGGATCTGGGGAGCGCCGTAGAGCGGAGGGATCTGGGGAGCGCCGTAGAGCGGAGGGATCTGGGGAGCGCCGTAGAGCGGAGGGATCTGGGGAGCGCCGTAGAGCGGAGGGATCTGGGGAGCGCCGTAGAGCGGAGGGATCTGGGGAGCGCCGTAGAGCGGAGGGATCTGGGGAGCGCCGTAGAGCGGAGGGATCTGGGGAGCGCCGTAGAGCGGAGGGATCTGGGGAGCGCCGTAGAGCGGAGGGATCTGGGGAGCGCCGTAGAGCGGAGGGATCTGGGGAGCGCCGTAGAGCGGAGGGATCTGGGGAGCGCCGTAGAGCGGAGGGATCTGGGGAGCGCCGTAGAGCGGAGGGATCTGGGGAGCGCCGTAGAGCGGAGGGATCTGGGGAGCGCCGTAGAGCAGGCTACCCTCAAATGCCTCTTTAGACTCCTCTGCAAAATACTAGTGGGTTTATAACCTTCATTCTGGTGTCAAATAACTCAAATTGATGTCACCCTTGTTGAAGGAATGGAGCTCATTTCAATCTTGAAGATCCCTAGTCTCACTCATTTCTGGTCCAAGAATTTCAAAGACACTAAGAGTTCCAATTTACATTTCACATTAGAACTGCAAAAATGAACAAGAACAAATTTGAAAGTAGACAAATTCACTTGACATTTTTGCAGAAAGGATTTTTAAAATTCATATTAATTTTAGTCTTTATCCAAGTTATCCACTGCATTATCGACTAAATTAGCTGTAAAATTTTAATGCAGTGTTACGAAATGGAAGAATGTATTGATCATAAAAACAGCAATCAACTCTTCAAGACCATAATTCCAGCAACTTGTACACTACAAACAAAATCAGTCCAAAATAAAACAGTTGTGCATAAATGCTACACAAAGCACAACCAATAGATTGAACACCTCTCCCATCTTACTGCTTTGGGAACAGGATAAACAGCCCTACAGGATAAACAAAACCGTTGTACGATTGGGAGACTGAAATTGGACACAAATCCTTCTCCAAAAATAATCCTTGGTCATTAATAAGCAAACTATTTCCCCCCCAAAACATGAGAGCAGCTGCTTTTAATATTAGTAAGGCAATAAAGATGTATACATTTTATATGTGCAGAGAGAGATCATAACACTATTAAAGGCATATTTGATGTGGGTCATTCACCCTATATCCAACAATACAACACTTGCACTTCAGACTGCTTGAGATGCACCATTAGTACCATTTAAAAAATCTTAAATGTACTAATTTTGCCCCCGCAGCCATGACTTTTAAATTTTATGAACACAAGTAGCACACCAGGCTCAGTGACATTGTGTCTTGCAGAACATTCAAACAGCTATCTTTGTCTCAGAGATTGAGATTTGCAGCCAGACAGTGTAAATAAATTGAAGCTGGCTGCAATCGATAATGCAATGAGTTATGCGACATCTACTATAATATAAATCACTATTCACCACACACTAGTAAACAGAAATATCTATAACTCTACCCATTCATTGACTTACACTGAGCTCTTACACATCATAATTCAATTTTAACATTTTCCACCTTGCATTCAAATCTCTCTAATCTCCAGTCATTCCAGGGACTGCAGAAGATCATCTCCAAAGGCAATCACTTACCAAAGCCACCCATGCTCTGGAATTACTTTTCACCTCCTCCACCTCATTAGATGCTTAAAATGGATTAGTCAGTTTTGGATTAACTTGCCCCAAACATATATATTTAATATCGTCTGTGGTTTGCACACATTTAGGCATTTTTATGGAATATCTTCCACCGTACATCCTGGCCCTTTAATGTTTTCCAATACAGCTCAAGGAACAGCATGTAATATTTGACCAAGCATGCTATACTCAATGTTAAACTCAACCATTTCAGATGACCAACATAATTTGTCCAAGGAAATACAGTTTGAAAGAATTCCCACCAACTGTACTTTCAACAACCCCCCCCGCCCTCACCAGATTTTGCCTAGTACTTACAGGATGCATGTTTTATTACAACAAATAGCAGTATGCTGTATCCATCCTTCCAGAAATCTTTCCCTCTCTTGCTTCTCATTCAGCTTTTATTGATAGGCTGATCAGCTACAATCAACAAACCCTCACAATACACTCTTACCTGATACTAAAACCCCATCATTCACTCTCCACTTGACTTGGGAGTAGTTGAGGCTATTCTGGTTGCCCAATCACTACAAGGATCTCTTTGGCTTGGCTTCGCGGACAAAGATTTATGGAGGGGTAATGTCCATGTCAGCTGCAGGCTCGTTTGTGGCTGACAAGTCCGATGCGGGACAGGCAGACACGGTTGCAAGGGAAAATTGGTTGGTTGGGGTTGGGTGTTAGGTTTTTCCTCCTTTGTCTTTTGTCAGTGAGGTGGGCTCTGCGGTCTTCTTCAGAGGAGGTTGCTGCCCGCTGAACTGTGAGGTGCCAAGATGCACGGTTTGAGGTGATATCAGCCCACTGGCGGTGGTCAATGTGGCAGGCACCAAGAGATTTCTTTAGGCAGTCCTTGTACCTCTTCTTTGGTGCACCTCTGTCTTGGTGGCCAGTGGAGAGCTCGCCATATAACACGATCTTGGGAACGCAATGGTCCTCCATTCTGGAGACGTGACCTACCCAGCGCAGTTGGATCTTCAGCAGCGTGGATTCGATGC
Source organism: Narcine bancroftii (assembly GCF_036971445.1). Lineage (NCBI taxonomy): Eukaryota > Metazoa > Chordata > Chondrichthyes > Torpediniformes > Narcinidae > Narcine > Narcine bancroftii. The sequence continues at coordinate 12,023,351 of NC_091472.1, forward strand.
TGTTGGCCTCTGCCATCTCGAGGACTTCGATGTTGGAGATGAAGTCGCTCCAATGAATGTTGAGGATGGAGCGGAGACAACGCTGGTGGAAGTGTTCTAGGAGCCGTAGGTGATGCCGGTAGAGGACACATGATTCAGAGCCGAACAGGAATGTGGGTATGACAACGGCTCTGCTTTGTAAAGGGTTTGAAGAGAATTACTTGCATTTGAACTTCAAGGAGAGGCTCGACAAACCTGGTTTGTTTTCTTGGGAGCATCAAACACTGAAGGGAATCTTGACCAAAGTTTACAAGATTAACATTCAGAATCTTTACTCAGGATAGAAATGTCAAATACTAGAAGACATTCATTTAAGGTGAGAGGGGATAAGTTGAAAGGAGAACCACAGTGCAAGATTTCTTTTTACAGTGTTAGGTGCCAGAATAGACCACAAGGGTTACTGGTGAAAGCAGATATAATAGTGGTGTCTAACAGGTTTTAGACAGACAGTGATAGCATCTTCAAGTTCACTGAAGTCGACATCAGAGGATCTCTCATTGAATAATCATGAGGTAATCTTGAGTAGGCAAATGAATGCCTCTACTTTCTAAGAGGTCTGAGAAGATTTAGCATGTCATTAAATACTATCAATTTTCCAGTGTATTATTGAAAATATCCTAAGATTGTACCATGGCATGGTTTGGAAATTCAGTTCATTTGTCATTGATTGTACCAGCACAACCCAATGAAAGAGGCTCTGCGGTCGGACCATGGTGCAGAACAGTACAAAACATGTATGCACATAGGGACAAATGATACATACACGGAGTACATAGATAAAAATAAATATTAATAAATAGCAGAGTCGCAGAGTAGTTAGCAGTTATTCAGCAGTCTCACTGCCCATGGGAAAAAACTTCCTCAGCCTGATGGTTCTGGCTCTTGATACGGCTGTATCTATTTCCTGATGGGAAAGGCTGGAAGATGCTGTGTGTGGGTGGGTGGGTGGGGAATGATGCAAGCCCTCCTGTCTGCTTTACATGGGCAGAAGGCAATTTCAAGTAATATTGCACATTCTGTACTATTACATGACAAAGGATTTTTAATCCCTTTTTATATCATCTTTTTTCTGTCCTGAATGCTAAATTTATTCTATTTGGTATATTATGCATATTACAATAAACTTTCTTTGTTATCATCCAGAAGTGGAGGGATATAGTCATGTGTCGGCAGAAAAGATTTAGTTTAATTTGGCACTGTACTTGGTGGAGATGTCATGGGCTAAAGGGCCTCAGATAGTCTACATGGCTTTGAGGGAAAAGGTGTACCTCATGAGCCTAATTGAGCTTTTTTGAGGAAGTAACAAAAAAAATTGATGAAGGTAGAGGCAGTAAATGTGATATATATAGATTTTAGTAAGGGATTTTAGTAAGGAAAAACCCAACACCCAACCCCAACCAACCAATTTTCCCTTGCAACCGCTGCAATCGTGTCTGCCTGTCCCGCATCAGACTTGTCAGCCACAAACGAGCCTGCAGCTGACGTGGACTTTTTACCCCCTCCATAAATCTTCGTCCGCGAAGCCAAGCCAAAGAAGAGTAAGGGATTTGTCAAGGTCCCCTCTGCGACACTCTTTCAGAAGGGAAATGTGGCAGTGTGAATTCAGAATTAGTTTGCCTGCAGAAAGCAGGGAGTAGTAATAGATGGGAAGTCTTCTTCTGCCTGGAGGTCAGTGACCAATGGAATTCTTCAGGGATCTGTCATTGGCTGTTCTATTCCTTTCTTCTCTCCACAACTTAAAATATTTGATTTTTAGTTTCGAAGTTCCAAAAAAAATCATTAATTATGTCTTTTCAGATGCTGCCTGATCTGAGCAATTCCACATTTTTTTCTAGCATCTGCAGTCTTTTTTGACTATATACAGTGTTATTTTAAGCATTCATTGAAATAAAGTTTGAGAGCCAGAGTCATCACAATGATTCTATCAAGTATTTTTATGAACAATTCTCCATTGGCAGGGCTCACAGCACATAGCATGGAACAAAAATTTTTACAGAATATTTCAGGACTGTACAGGCCTTTCGGCCCACAATGTTGTGTCAACCTATGTATATATAAATAAAAATTTCCTACCTCATAACCCATTATTTATCTTTCATGCATGTCTAAGAGAGTCTTAAGTATCCCTAATGTTTCAGCCTCCTCCACCACCACCACACCGGCAATGCATTCCAGGCACCCACAACTCTTGTGTACAAAATCTACCCCTGATGGCTCTCCAAAACCTTCCTACTCCACCCTGGGAAAAAGGTGCTAGCTGTCTACCTTATCTATGCCTCTCATAATTCTGCAGACCTTTTTTAAAAAAGTCACCTCTGATCCTCCTTCACTCCAAAGAGAAAAGCCCTAGCAGTGCTAACCTTGCCTCATAATACATTTTCCAATCCAGACAACATTCTGGTCAATCTCCTCCGCATCCTCTCCATAACTTCTACATCCTTCCTGTAATGAGGTAACCAGAAATGAACACTCTATCCCAAGTTTGGTCTCACCAGAGATCTATAGAGTAGCAACATTACCTCATGACTCCTGAACTCAATCTCCTGACTAATGAAGCCCAGCATACCAGAGGCCTTAACTATCCTACCAACCTCCACAATAAATCCATTTCAAGTCTCAATTGTCCATGGATAAAACCCTTGACCAAAGACTACATCCTCTAATCTTTTTAATATCAGATTAACACTCCACTTTTACTCTCATGGTTCTATCAGAATGCTCTTACCTCCGAGCTCCACAATACCTTCTGCTTCTATCATTTATGTGACAATCCCAGGTCTCACACAAAATTAAGCCAACAAACCCAGCTTTACTACCTCCCCTCCCTAACCCTTCGGAAGCTTTTGAACAACATCCAAGACCAGATCAGCATCAGACTGATTTGGTTAAATGTAAAAAAACATTGAACCTTCACCAAAAATTTTACCTTTGCCACTTTTTTCTTTTTAAAAAACATTACTTTCAACTGAGAAAAGTAAACAGATTTACATTCTTAATGGTGTATGAAACATACCGACACCCAGACCTTCCACAGGATGGAGCGGGCTCGATGGGCCATTTTTGGCCAACTCCTGTTCCTACTTCCTGATGTTCCATCTGTTCCAAAGGTGCAATACAAAATTCCACTTTGACCTCCACTCAATCACCGATTCCCTCATCTGTGCCTTTATTAACTATAAATTTGACCCCAGACTCTCTTTCTAAAAAGAACCCCAAAATTTCATCCAGCACAGCATCCTCCTACTTGGTGTATCACAAAGACTACTGGTTAAGTCATAATTTACGACTTGAAAATTCTCACCCACACAGAATTTTCCCCACTTGCCCATCTCCCTGCCCCCATTCAATAATTCTGGAGTTACCAATGATGTACTCGGGACTCAAGAAATTAACTATAAGAAACTACTAAAACTTTGAAGTTCCTCCCCTCCCCCCCCTCCCCCTCCCCAAGAACAGACCTGCCTCACTTTTAATTTTTCGTTCTTTAAACATGGACCATGAAACCTGACCGTGACTCAGATCACCTTCTCTAGCCGTTTAAGCCGTTCAAGGAGCCCTGTTGTTCAAAACACAAAGCCGTTCAAGGAGCCCTGTTGTTCAAAAACACAAAACGGGAGAAACTCAGTCGGTTCAAGCAATGCGCACGATATCCAGCAAAGAGAAAGCCGAGTCGGCTTGATGAAGGGCTCAAGCATGAAGCGTTGGATATGGATCTTTGCTTTGGGAAGGACGCGGCTTGATCTGCTGAGTTTCTGCAGCATGGTTTTAATTTAACCGGCGTACCTTTGTGTTTTACAGCAGCAAGTTTAATGTTATTTTCCAAAAAATGAACGGATCCCCCCCCCCCGCCCGTTCTTTAAAAATCATAACCTGCATTGAAACAGCTTTCGCTAACCCCCCCCACCCTCCGCTTCCCCCCCTCTGTTGCTCTCACCCCGTTTCCCCGTCCCTCCCCCGTCTCCCCCCTCCCCCCCGCTCTCACCCCGCTCTCCCCCCTCCCCCCCGCTCTCCCCCGCTCTCCCCCCTCCCCCGCTCTCCCCCCTCCCCCGCTCTCCCCCTCCCCCGCTCTCCCCCCTCCCCGCTCTCCCCCCCTCCCCCGCTCTCCCCCCTCCCCCGCTCTCCCCCCTCCCCCGCTCTCCCCCCTCCCCGCTCTCCCCCCTCCCCGCTCTCCCCCCTCCCCCGCTCTCCCCCCTCCCCCGCTCTCCCCCCCTCCCCCGCTCTCCCCCCTCCCCCGCTCTCCCCCCTCCCCGCTCTCCCCCCTCCCCCGCTCTCCCCCCTCCCCCGCTCTCCCCCCTCCCCCGCTCTCCCCACTCCCCCGCTCTCCCCCCTCCATTTCCCCCCTCCCTGCTCTCCCCTTCCATTTCCCCCCTCCCTGCTCTCCCCCCCTCCATTTCCCCCCTCTCTGCTCTCCCCCCTCCATTTCCCCCCTCTCTGCTCTCCCCCCTCCATTTCCCCCCTCTCTGCTCTCCCCCCCTCCATTTCCCCCCTCTCTGCTCTCCCCCCTCCATTTCCCCCCTCTCTGCTCTCCCCCCTCCATTTCCCCCCTCTCTGCTCTCCCCCCTCCATTTCCCCCTCTCTGCTCTCCCCCCTCCATTTCCCCCCTCTCTGA